>NC_045786.1:157118864-157423910 GCF_009873245.2 Balaenoptera musculus
ATATGGAAGAGCAAAAGCCCAAGAATAGTAAATATTTATTGAATAATAAGAAAAATGTTAGAGACTTAGCTTTACTATACCCCAAGGTGTATAATAAAGCTATAGTACATTAAAATGTATGGTATTGACTCAGGGATAAATAACTTGATCAATAAAAGGAGTAGAAAGCCTAGAAACAGAACCCACATACATATTGAAACAAGGTATGAAACAAGTGACATTGTAGATCACAGAAAAAGAATGAATTATTATTGTAATAACTTTGTATAGTAACGGAACTAGACTTATCATGGTGATCATTTTGTAATGTATAAAAATATTAAATCACTATGTTGTACCCCTGAAACAATTATAATATTGTATGTCAATTATTATCCAATTAAAAATGAATTATTTGCTAAAAATTGGCGGGCAAATCAAATAAGTATATAAAAAATGTAATTAGATCCACAATTCACATCATACACAGAAATTTCAGACATTAGTATGACAAGCAAAGTTTAAAATTTTAGAAGAAAACATTAAAAAAGACATGAATTTGAGGTAGGGAATAAATTTAACTTAAGGAAATATTGATTAATTTTACTAATTAAAATTAAGACCTTGAGTTTGTCAAATATACTCCAAGTAAATGAAAAAAAAAATCACATATTTAGAGTACTTACAGACTAAACATAAAAAAGATTAGTATTCAGAACAAATAACATTTTCTACTATCCATAACAAAAAAATACAAAAACCCAATAGAAAAGTGAGAAAAATAGAGCATACTTAACAGTAGAAATACCAAAAGTCAATTAGCATGTAAAAAGCTTGTCAGTTTATTAGCTATCACTGTATGATATCCCATTTCAAAGCCTCCAGGTTAGCAAAAATTAAAGTCTGAAAATACCAGATGTTTTGATAGTATACTGCAATGCACATTCATAAACTACTGATAGTAGTACTGAAAAACAGGAATTAGATAGTAAATTTGAACATGCATATATGCAGCAATTATACACTCCTTCATTCATATGCACTGGAGAAAATCATTCGTATGTACTAGAACACATGGAAAAATATTCTTAGAAGCATTGTTATAACTGAAAAAAAAATTGGAGAAAAACAAATGGCCATCAAAAATAATGTTGATTAATAAATTATAGTACATTCACTAAATGGAATATTTTAAAGCAGTGAAAATAAATTACAGCTATGTGTGAAAACACGTATAGATCTTTAAAGCATAACATTGAATAGAAAAAGAACATCATAGAAGACTAACTATAATCTAACTCCACTTGTATAAAGCTCAATTCAAGCAGAACTAAATAATATGGCAGTTTGTTTAGACAGAGGGATTTGGAAAAGAATGAACCCATAGATAATATAGAATTAGAAATATTCTCCTATTTAAATATACTTTTTATAATTTTTATTTTAATTTTTCCATCAAAATTTGCATATGTATTACCTATAATCTTTTCTATGCTTTAAATTATGCCAATATAAGTTTCAGAGTTACCACTGACTCTCTCCCACCCCACTCTCCAATATAAGTACAGATGGGTATTAATGTTATAAAATGTGGAAGCAAATGTTAGTCTATCACTTACTAACTGTGTAAACTAAAAGAGGGCACATAACATTTTGAAAGATAAATGTAACATTACTTCCCTGCAGTGTTTGATAGGAAAACAAAAAATAGCGTTTATATAATGCATGTAGCACAGTGTTTAAGATATAATAAAGGCTCAAATTCAAGTATCTAATTTTAAAATTCCATGGTGATACACTATACAAAGCAATTTTAAGTTAGTTTACAACTTTGGTGGGATAAAGTATTTTGAAGATCATTTTAAGTTGAGATTTGAAATACATTTTAGGTCTGAATTGGTAGGCAGGAAGAAGAGGAAATTTTTTATCATGAGAAAGTAAACGTATCAGAAGATCTGAAATGAAATAAATAAAGAAGGAGGGCAAAAAAGGAAGAAGGAAGATTGGTGGGCAGATAGATATGAAATTTCAAAATCATAAGTTTGATTGAAAAGGAAGGCCTAACACACAAAAATAATCAGAAAAGATGTTTGGGGCCAGGTTGAGAAATGAGGTATATTCATGGCAGTAGAGAGATGGGGAGTTGATAGTCTTTTGCTTTTGATTAGAATATTCCCAAACCTGTAGCACAGCTATAATATGTGAGTGAATTACAGGGGTGCTTCAAGATAGTTATTATTTGAGGATATCAAGATGGCGACGTAGCAAGACTGAGGCCGTATCTTCAATAAGTAGTGCTGGAAAAACTGGACAGCTACATGTAAAAGAATGAAATTAGAACATTTTCTCACATCATATACAAAAATAAACTCAAAATGCATTAAAGACTTAAATGTAAGACCTGAAACCATAATAATCTTAGAAGAAAACATAAGTAGAGCACTCTCTGACACAAATTGTAGCAATGATTTTTTTGGATCTGTATCTTTAGGCAAGAGAAATAAAAACAAAATTTAACAAATGGAACTAATTAAACTTAAAAGTTTTGCATAGCAAAGGAAACCATCAAAACAAAAACACAACCTACTGAATGGGAGAAAATATTTGCAAATTATAATGACCAATAAGGAGTTAATATCCAAAATATAAAAATAGCACATACAACTCAATGTGAAAAAAACAACCAGATTAAAAAATGGGCAGAAGAGATGAACATTTTTTGAAAGAAGACATACAGATTGCCAGCAGGCAAATGAAAAGATACTCAACATTGCTAATCATCAGAGAAATGCAAATCAAAACCATAATGAGATATCATCTCACACCTGTCAGAACGGCTCTCATTAAAAAGTGTACAAGTATCAAATGTTGGTGAAAACGTGGAGAAAATGGAACTCTTGTAGACTGTTGGTGAGGATGTAAATTGGTGTAGTCATTATGGAAAACAGTATGGAGATTCTTCAGATAACTAAAAATAGAACTACCATATGACCCAGCAATTCCACTCCTGGGTATATATCTAAAAAAAATAAAAACAATAATTTGGAAAGTTACATGCACCCCATTGTTCATAACAGCATTACTTACAATAGCCAAGATATGGAAGCAATCTAAGTGTCCATTGACAGATGAATGGATAAAGAAAATGTGGCATATATAAATATGGTATATTACATAAAAAGAATGAAATTCTGCTGTTTGTACAACATGAAGGGACCTAGAGGGTATTATGCTTAGTGAAGTAAGTCAGCGAAAGACAAATACTGGATGTTATCAGTTACATATGGAATCTAAAAATAAAACGAATGTATATCACAAAACAGAAACAGACTCACAAATACAGAGTACAAACTAGTGGTTATCTTATCAATGGGAGAGGGAAGTGGGGAGGGGAAAGATGGGGTTAGTGGATTAAGAGATACCAACTACTATGTATAAAATGAATAGGCAACAAGGGTACATTTTATGGCACAGGGAAATACAGCAATTATTTTATAATAACTTTAAATGAAGCACAATCTATAAAGTATTGAATCACTATGTTGCACACCTCAAACATATAATATTACAAATAAAAATGGAAGATAAAAAACAAAATTTAATTGGAACACGCACACACAAAAAAAGATAGTCATTATTTTCTAAATGTTTTGTGTTTCTTTCCTCCCTCCATCCTGCCCCCTCCCTCACTCTTGCTCTCTGTCTCTGTCATCTTTCTCTATGAACTATTAACTCTTTTTGACATTTGATGTTAAAAAGTAGCTAAATGCTGACTCTTGGTGAAATTTCATAATGTATTGTTGCTTTGGTGAAAAATAATTTATATTTTAAAAGAAATAATGACTGGAAAATGCAGTCAAATATTTCAATGATGAGAACTCGGATATTTAAAAATTCAGAAATTGAATATTAAAACATTTTGATCATATATGTATATAAATCATATTTTTATTTTGTACATTTTCCAGAAAATTAATTGAAAATAATTATTATTTTAATAATATTTTGTTTACCCCATGCTTAATGCTTTAACATTGTTGATGCTAATTAACTTAATATTTCTTAAAATGATCTGCTGTATGTTGCCTTCTTTTGATATCCTTAAAAATCAGTGTTTGCCAAATGTAAAATAGATAGCTAGTGGGAAGCAGCCACATAGCACAGGGAGATCAGCTTGGTGCTTTGTGACCACCTAGAGGGGTGGGATAGGGAGGGTGGGAGGGAGACGCAAGAGGGAGGAGATATGGGGATATATGTATATGTATAGCTGACTCACTTTGTTATAAAGCAGAAACTAACACACCATTGTAAAGCAGTTATACTCCAATAAAGATGTTAAAAAAAAAAATCAGTGTTTGAGACAAGTACTGCAGTCCATGTAGTTTATTAGGGAGGGGGTTAGGAGAGGCAGGAATGAGGGAGAGTAGAGGGTAAGACAGGGAAAGAGACAAGCCAGTATGAAGTCCTGTTGTTCTGAGCTACAAGGATGTGACTCCTCCAGTATCTTCCAGACAAATAAGTCTGGAAAAGAGTGACCATGGAGGCTTCCCTGGTGGCGCGGTGGTTGAGAATCTGCCTGCCGATGCAGGGGACACGGGTTCGAGCCCTGGTCTGGGAGGATCCCACATGCCGCAGAGCAGCTGGACCCGTGAGCCACAATTACTGAGCCTGCGCGTCTGGAGCCTGTGCTCCACAACAAGAGAGGCCGCGATAGTGAAGGGCCCGCACACCGCGATGAAGAGTGGCCCCCGCTCGTCACAACTGGAGAAAGCCCTTGCGCAGAAACGAAGACCCAACGCAGCCATAAAATAAAATAAATTAATTAATTAAAAAAAAATAACACAGTGAAGAAAAAGCAAACAAATGTAAGAAATACATATACCAATAAATCTATTTAAAAAAAAAAAAAAAAAAGAGTGACCATGGAAGAGAATGACTGGAGAATCTCTCCATCTGCTCCCAACCCCCACTGGTTGCAGATGACCCCTGGATATTGTTACTTGTCCTGTGCTTTCCAGCTGTACTTAGGCTTGAATTAGATGATTGTGTTTTGGAGAAAGCTCTGAGGCAGAATGCAGAAAGATAAGATGTTTTGCTACAGAAGTGACTCTGCCTGAGTTCAGAGTAGAAGTGTCTCCTGTAATATATATAATATATATTTAATATATTACATACACATATATTACATACATATAACATATATGTAATATACTACATACACATATATTACATATATGTAATATATATACAGATTAGAAGTGTCTACTGTAATACATATATAATATTGTTTATATATATATTAAATAATATCATAAATCCTAATTTTAGTACCAAGACAGGCAATTATTTGACTGAAACTGTAAAGCTATATAACGTATAAGATAGAACAATCTCAAAAAAAAAAAAAAGAACAGTCTCAAAAGTTTATTATTGATTAGGTAATATAATGAAGATTGTTTGCTTTCATGTTTTCCTATAATTCTCTACCTCAGCTTAAACCTTTTACTTTTTCATTATATTTTAAAAATAAACAATATTGCTAAGTTAACTACTTTGACACTTTGCTAAACAAAGTATCTCTATGGGGCAGAAAAGAGTTTGTCATTGTTTTAAGTGTCTGCAAGTATAAAATAAGAAACAAATTACCCTCCTGAGATTAGTTCCAGCAGTATGAGATCATTGTAAAGTAGTTAGTGACAAGATCACACGGTGAGAAATCCAAAATGCTTCACAAGTTAGAGTGGTTTATTTTACTACCTTGCATAAACTAATGTCCCAAGCTAGTGTTTGGGACCAATGAAGCAAAGAAATAGAAAAGATACTATTTTGAATAACGCATGGCTGATGTGTCCAATGACATAAAGACCATACGAATTCAGAAGATGAAGAAAATATATATTGTATTGGTTAGAGATAATGAAGAGAAATACTTGGAAGACTTTATTTTTATTCATGGAAATATCTAAACAAACTATTTAGGACAAATATTCAAGTGGAAATAAATGGTTAAAAAATGTGACTATATGAAAAGAATCATAAGTGGTGCTTTATATGCAGACGCAGGAATACAAAGTCAAGTGCCATGACCAAAATCCTTATCAGTGTACCCAAACCTCAGCATTGCCTAAGGCAGACCTTGGCCATGCCTTTTATTTGTTGTTTGATCCACAGCAAACTATTTGAATATTCTACCACAGCACGCTAATTTTTCAAATACAGAGGGCAGCATGTTCTACACCATAGGCTGTTACGAGGATTAAGTAAATTAATATTAGTAATATTAGCCATATTAGTAAATATTAGCCATATTAATAAATTAATATTAAGATGACCAAGGATATTTTTTGTTTATACTTCTTGCCATTGCCTGATTGCTTTTTTTTTTAACATCTTTATTGGAGTATAATTGCTTTACAACGTAGTGTTAGTTTCTGCTGTATAAAAAATTGAATCAGCTATATGTATACATATATCCCCATATCCCCTCCCTCTTGTGTCTTCCTCCCACCCTCCCTACCCCACCCCTCTAGGTGGTCACAAAGCACCAACCTGATCTCCCTGTGCTATGCAGCTGCTTCTCACTAGCTATCTATTTTACATTTGGTAGTGTATATATGTCAGTGATACTCTCTCACTTCGACCCAGCTTCCCCTTCCCCTTCCCCATGTCCTCAAGTCCATTCTCTACGTCTGCATCTTTATTCCTGTCCTGCCCCGAGGTTCGTCAGAATCAGTTTTTAATTTTTAGATTCCACATATATGTGTAAGCATACGGTATTTGTTTTTCTCTTTCTGACTTACTTCACTCTGTATAAAAGACTCTAGGTCCATCCACTTCACTACAAAAAACTCAATTTCGTTTCTTTTTATGGCTGAGTAATATTCCATTGTATATATGTGCCACATCTTCTTTATCCATTCATCTGTCGATGGACACAGAGATTGCTTCCATGTACTGGCTATTGTAAATAGAGCTGCAATGAACATCGTGGTACACGACTCTTTTTGAATGATGGTTTTCTCAGGGTATATGCCCAGTAGTGGGATTGCTGGGTCATACAGTAGTTCTATTTTTAGTTCTTCAAGGAACTTCCATACTGTTCTCCACAGTGGCTGTATCAATTTACATTCCCACCAACAGTGCAAGAGGGTTCCCTTTTCTCCACACCCTCTCCAGCATTTAGTGTTTGTAGATTTTTTGATGATGGCCATTCTGACCAGTGTGAGGTGATACCTCATTGTAGTTTTGATTTGCATTTCTCTAATGATTAGTGATGTTGAGATTCCTTTCATGTGTTTGTTGGCAATCTGTATATCTTCTTTGGAGAAATGTCTGTTAGGTTTCTGTCCATTTTTGAATTGGGTTGTTTGTTTTTTTGATATTAAGCTGCATGATCTGCTTGCATATTTTGGAGATTAATCCTTTGTCAATTGGTTTGTTTGCAAATATTTTCTCCCATTCTGAGGGTTGTCTTTTCATCTTGTTTATGGTTTCTTTTGTTGTGCAAAAGCTTTTAAGTTTCATTAGGTCCCATTTGTTTATTTTTGTTTTTATTTCCATTCCTCTAGGACGTAGGTCAAAAAGGATCTTGCTGTGAGTTATGTCATAGACTGTTCTACCTATGTTTTCCTCTAAGAGTTTTATAGTGTCTGGCCTTACATTTAGGTCTTTAATCCATTTTGAGTTTATTTTTGTGTATGGTGTTAAGGAGTGTGCTAATTTCATTCTTTTGCATGTAGCTGTCCAGTTTTCCCAGCACCACTTATTGAAGAGGCTGTCTTTTCTTCATTGTATATTCTTGTCTCCTTTTTCAAAGATAAGGTGACATATGTGTGTGGGTTTATCTCTGGGCTTTCTATCCTGTTCCTTTGATCTATATTTCTGTTTTTGTGCCAGTAGCATACTGTTTTGAATATTTTAGCTTTGCAGTAAAGTCTGAAGTCTGGGAGCCTGATTCCTCCAGCTCCGTTTTCCTTTCTCAAGATTGCTTTGGCTATTCGGGGTCTTTTGTGTTTCCATACAAATTGTGAAATGTTTTGTTCTAGTTCTGTGAAAAATGCCATTGGTAATTTGATAGGGATTGCATTGAATCTGTAGATTGCTTTGGGTAGCATAGTCATTTTCACAGTGTTGATTCTTCCAATCCAAGAACATGGTATATCTCTCCATCTGTTTGTATCAGCTTTAATTACTTTCATCAGTCTTATAGTTTTCTGCATACAGGTCTTTTGCCTCCTTAGATAGGTTTCTTCCTAGGTATTTTATTATATTTGTTGCAGTGGTAAATAGGAGTGTTTCCTTAATTTCTCTTTCAGATTTTTTGTTGTTAGTATATAGGAATGCAAGAGATTTCTGTGCATTAATTTTGTATCCTGCAACTTTACCAAATTCATTGATTAGCTCTAGCAGTTTTCTGGTAGCATCTTTAGGATTCTCAATATATTGTATCATGTCATCTGCAAACAGTGACAGTTTTACTTCTTCTTTTCTGATTTGGATTCCTTTTATTTCTTTTTCTTCTCTGATAGCTGTGGGTAAAACTTCCAAAACTATGTTGAATAATAGTGGTGAGAGTGGGCAACCTTGTCCTGTTCCTGATCTTAGAGAAAATGGTTTCAGTTTTTCACCATTGAGAATGATGTTGGCTGTGGGTCTGTCATATATGGCCATTATTATGTTGAGATAGGTTCCCTCTATGCCTACCTTCTGGAGAGTTTTTATCATAAATGGGTGTTGAATTTTGTTGGAAGCTTTTTCTGCATCTATTGAGATGATCATATGGTTTTTATCCTTCAATTTGTTATTATGGTGTATCACATTGATTGATTTGCATATACTGAAGAATCTTTGCATTCCTGGGATAAACCCAACTTGATCATGGTGTATGATCCTTTTAATGTGATGTTTGATTCTGTTTGCTAAGATTTTGTTGAGGATTTTTGCATCTATGTTCATCAGTGATATTGGTCTGTAGTTTTCTTTTTTTGTGTTATCTTTGTTTGGTTTTGGTAACACGGTGATGGTGGCCTCATAGAATAAGTTTGGGAGTGTTCTCCCCTCTGCTATATTTTGGAAGAGTTTGAGAAGGATAGGTGTTAGCTCTTCTCTAAATGTTTGATAGAATTCACCTGTGAAGCCATCTGGTCCTGGGCTTTTGTTTGTTGGAAGATTTTTAATCACAGTTTCATTTTCAGTGCTTCTGATTGGTCTGTTTATATTTTCTATTTCTTCCTGGTTCAGTTACGGAAGGTTGTACTTTTCTAAGAACTGGTCCTTTTCTTCCAGGTTGTCCATTTTATTGGCATATAGTTGCTTGTAGTAATCTCTCATGATCCTTTGTATTTCTAAATAGTCAGTTGTTACTTCTCATTTTTCATGTCTAATTCTGTTGATTCGAGTCTTCTTTTTTTCTTGATGAGCTTGGCTAATGGTTTTTCAAGTTTGTTTATCTTCTCAAAGAACCAGCTTTTACTTTTATTGATCTTTGCTATCATTTCCTTCATTTCTTTTTCATTGATTTCTGATGTAATCTTTATGATTTCTTTCCTTCTGCTAACTTTGGGGTTTTTTTGTTCTTTCTCTAATTGCTTTAGGTGTAAGGTTAGGTTGTTTATTTGAGATGTTTCTTGTTTCTTGAGGTAGGATTGTATTGCTATAAACTTTCCTCTTAGAACTGCTTTTGCTTCATCCCATAGGTTTTGCGTTTTCGTTGTCATTTGTTTCTAGGTTTTTGTGGGGTTTTTTTCCTCTTTGATTTCTTCAGTGACATCTTGGTTATTTTGTAGGGTATTGTTTAGCCTCCATGTGTTTGTATTTTTTACAGTTTTTTCCTGTAATTGATATCTAGTCTTATATTGTTGTGGTTGGAAAAGTTACTTGATATGATTTCAGTTTTCTTAAATTTACCAAGGCTTGATTTGTGACCCAAGATATGGTCTATCCTGGAGAATGTTCCATGAGCACTTGAGAAGAAACTGTATTCTGTTTTTCTTGGATGGAATGTCCTATAAATATCAATTAAGTCCATAGTGTGTAATGTATCATTTAAAGCTTGTGTTTCCTTATTTATTTTCATTTTGGAAGATCTGTCCATTGGTGAAAGTGGGGTGTTAAATTCCCCTACTATTATTGTGTTCCTGTCGATTTCCCCTTTTATGACTGTTAGAATTTGCCTTATGTATTGAGGTGCTCCTAAGTTGGGTGCATAAATATTTACAATTGTTATATCATCTTCTTGGATTGATCCCTTGAACATTATGTAGTGTTCTTCTTTGGCTCTTGTAATAGTCTTCATTTTAAAGTCTATTTTATCTGATATGAGTATTACTATTCCAGTTTTCTTTTGATTTCCATTTGCATGGAATATCTTTTTCCATCCCCTCATTTTCAATCTGTATGTGTCCCTAGGTCTGAAGTGTGTCTCTTGTAGACAGCATATGTACAGGTCATGTTTTTGTCTCTATTCAGCCAGTCTCTGTCTTTTGGTTGGAGCATTTAATCCACTTACATTTAAGGTAATTATTGATATGTATGTTCTTATTACCACATTCTTAATTGTTTTGGGTTTGTTTTTGTAGGTCTTTTCCTTCTCTTGTGTTTCCTGACTGGAGAAGTTCCTTTAGCATTTGTTGTAAAGGTGGTTTGGTGGTACTAAATTCTTTTAACTTTTGCTTGTCTGTAAAGGTTTTAATTTCTCTGTTGAATCTAAATGAGATCCTTGCTGGGTAGAGTAATCTCGGTTGTAGGTTTTTCCCTTTCATCACTTTAAATATGTCCTGCCACTCCCTTCTGGCTTGCAGAGTTTCTGCTGAAAAATCAGCTGTTAACTTTATGGTGATCCCTTATGTTATTTGCTGCTTTTCCATTGCTGCTGTATATACTAAACTAAGATAAACATAAAACTAGAAACAAATTAGATGCAGAAAGTGAACCCCG
This sequence comes from Balaenoptera musculus, assembly GCF_009873245.2. NCBI lineage: Eukaryota > Metazoa > Chordata > Mammalia > Artiodactyla > Balaenopteridae > Balaenoptera > Balaenoptera musculus. The sequence goes on from NC_045786.1 coordinate 157,129,779, forward strand.
AGTCTACAGTTTCTCCCAAAGTCCACCGCCTCAATTCTGGGATGATTCATTTTCTATTCAGGTATTCCGGAGATGCAGGGTACATCAAGTTGATTGTGGAGATTTAATCAGCTGCACCTGAGGCTGCTGGGAGAAATTTCTTTTTCTTTTTTTTGTTCACTCAGCTTCTGGGGTTCACCTTTGGATTGGGCCCCGCCTCTGCATGTAGGTCACCTGAGGGCGTCTGTTCTTCACTCATACAGGACAGGGTTAAAGGAGCAGCTGATTAGGGGGCTCTGGCTCACTCAGGCTTGGGGGAGGTAGGGGTACGGAATGCAGGGCGAGCCTGCAGTGGCAGAGGACAGCATGATGTTGGGACAGCCTGAAGCATGCCATGTGTTCTCCCGGGTAAGTTGTCCCTTGATCATGGGACTCTGGCAGTGGCGGGCTGCACAGGCTCCTGGGAGGGGAGGTGTGGATAGTGACCTGTGCTTGCACCGAGGCTTCTTGGTGGTGGCAGCAGCAGCCTTAGTGTCTCATGTCCATCTCTGGTGTCCACACTGATAGCCACGGCTCACGCCCGTCTCTGGAGCTCGTTTAGGTGGTGCTCTGAATCCCCTCCCCTCACGCACCCCGAAACAATGGTCTCTTGCCACTTAGGCAGTTCTAGACTTTTTCCAGGACTCCCTCTCCATTAGCTGTGGTGCACTAGTCCCCTTCAGGCTGTGTTCATTCCTCTCCCTGGGGTCTGACCTCCGAAGTCTGAGCCTCAGCTCCCAGCCCCCTCCTACCCCGGCGGGTGAGCAGACAAGCCTCTCGGGCTGGTGAGTGCTGGTCGGCACCGATCCTCTCTGTGTGGGAATCTCCCCGCTTTGCCCTCCGCATCCCTGTTGCTGCGCTCTCCTCCGTGGCTCCCAAGCTACCCCCTGCCACCCCCAGTCCCCACCAGTGAAGGGGTTTCCTAGTGTGTGGACACCTTTCCTCCTTCACAGCTCCCTCCCACTGGTGCAGGTCCCATCCCTATTGTTTTGTCTCTGTTTTTAATTTTTTCTTTTGCCCTACCCTGGTACGTGGGGATTTTCTTGCCTTTTGGGAAGTCCGAGGTCTTCTGCCAGCATTCAGTAGGTGTTCATTCAGTAGGAGTTGTTTCACATGTAGATGTATTTTTGTATTTGTGGGGCAGAAGGTGATCTCCACATCTTATTCCTCCGCCATCTTGAAGGTCCCTCTTGCCTGATTGTTAATAACACCCATTTACTCACAAAAGTGTCTTGCCTTGGGAGAGAAATTATATGATTTCATTCATTAACATTTATTCTGAGAAGTCTGGGGTTTAAATAATACATTGTTTAATTTGCAGAGAAGACCTTATGCATCATGGCCTGTCTGTAGATTCTGATCTGTATTAAATGGTATTAAAAGATCGTGATTCTAATAGAGTTCAGGTCACTATATTTCTCCAGCATTATGCAAAGAATTAGAACAAGAATATCACTTTCTTTTGTTACATATGAACTGCTTTTGCTGAGTAAAAAAATAAATTGCCAAATGTTTATGAGCTAAGAATTTTAAAATTTGTATAAAATTAGTGTGGATAATTAACATTTTGCAGATTGTTGAAGAATAATTATTGGTTTGCCGAAGCAGCTAATTGAAGTGAAATTTTTGAACACCTTGAACAAATATATTTTTATCACAAAAACTACATGAAAAATATCACCATGTATTGATATAGCTTATGTCTTTAAGCAAAAACTTACGTCAGGAGAGTATGGTTACTGATGCTCACTGATATTATTTAATTAGTCTTTTAACTTGAACCATACAGAATAATTGTTAAAATTAATAGAAAACATTTTATCAATGTTTTGAAATTCAGGATATGAGAATGTTTGAATTTCAAATCAATATTCATTACCATAAGAAATTTCAACATTTCATTTGTTAATAGCATAAAAGAAAGAGTGATAGATTTAAGGAATGAATATATATTTGGAGTACAATTTAGAGACTGACTACTCTGTAATCTTGTTAATACTCACAGATAAATTTCCTGCAATTGGCATAAAAAAATTATAAATTATTTTTTGTCATTTGCTGCCACCAACATATGTGAGTAAAATTTCCTGTTGAAGAAAATATTCAAAAAAACTGGAGTAACAAGTGAAAATGTTGATCAATCTTCAGGTTAAAATTTGAAAAAAAAAAAGTTCACGGAAGCCAACCCAAGTTTCTATTTTAAAGTTTTGAATATATCCTATTGGAAATTTTCTAAAAATTAAAAATTTAACATTTTTCATATTCCTTTTATTTTGTGTTTCTTTTACTTGTGTAAAATAAAAAGAATACATTCCTTCATCAAGCCCCATGTACCACGTAGAGGTATTCAATATCCTCCATTTACCCCACCATGTGTATAAGTATCATTTTCTCTGTGTATCATGACATGAAAAAATTAGGGAAGCAATTCATCTGTTAATAATGGTAATGAAGGTCAATTGTTGGAGAATCATAAGATAAAAATATTTATCAGAGAAATATGTAGCTGAATGCAGTTGGATTGAAAGAACAGGGCTTGGATTGTGCAGAAAACTGTCAGTGATGAGATATGGACAAGTTCCTAAACTATGGGGAGATGTGTAGGAACAAAAGAGAGTATGAATCCATGAGACTTGGAAATAGAGCAATCCTGTGGGAGACCAAGAGTGTAAGTTCTCTAAGTTTTCAACGTTGGATTGAGAATATCTTGTTATTATGATACTCATAATCATGAATATGAACAATTCTGTCCTGGCATTATTCCTAGATGTCTTCTTTTTTATGTTTAAATTCCATTTATCATATAATTTTATTAAATTTGTGCACTTAAATTGTGCCGGTATTTTTGGTGACAGGGAATTCTGGGTAGTGATAGAAAAGAGTTATCACGTACCATATACAGTACACGCAATGCACTGCAATATAGCAATATAATCTAGTCTTTTATGCCAATCAGATTTAAGGTGAAACAGACTCAGTATGGTCACTCACAAGTTCACCTGAAGTTCCTTTACAACTTTGCATTTCATTTGTAATATGCACAAAAATTATTGAAAAGATTTCTCCTCCTTCCAAAGAAGTGAATTCAACTCTCAATGAAATTTCGTAAAATAGAGCTGCAGGAAGTAAAAAGTTTACCTTGAGACTTTGTCAAGTTTATCTCAAAACTTCTTCTTAAGTGTAAAGCACGTGGCCTCACAAAGGACAGAAACCACGGTTGCCAAGATTCCTAAATCCACAGCTTAGGAATGTGAAAAATCCCTGATGCGTGAGAAGGCCGATATTTGACCTTGAGCCCCATGATGTACTAATCTTATATCTATAGGATTTCTCTCTGAATCTTTTTCTATCAAGTGTAAAATGAATATAAAGATTTAGGCCCTCTTTATATCTCACAGAATTGTTATATTGACCAACTGTCATAGTATATTTCAAAGCCCTATGTAAACTAACAAGAACTTTACAAATACAGAGGAAGTATGTATTCAATAATATATGCCATGATCATCTCTTCGTTGTCTGATCAATTTGGTATGAGAGATATATAAGGTAAGTAGTTTATTTTCACATTTTGACTTCTTTTCCAAACCTATAAGGGAAAGAGTTAAATCCCTGTACTTTTAACTTCACAAAAACTGAGTTTGTTGTTTGGACAATCTACAGGAGCTTGTCAAATAAAAGGGAGGTAGGTATACATATAACATATAACTCAAGGTTACAAAAATAAAGTCACTTAATAGATATTTCTCCTGCCTCAGTTTTAGCCAGATCTCTGGTCCAGTACTTGAACCTATAATGAAGTCCGATAAGGAATATGGTTTATTGGTGACATGGATAGTAAAACTCTCAGCTTGTGAGGCATTTGTGAATCAGTAAAATAACATATTTCAGATAACACACTCAAGTCAAAGAGCCAAAACACCCTCTTTTACCAAAACCTTGGGCAACTGTAAAATACAATCTGCAATAACAGTTAAACAGAACAGTTCTTTGGGGACTTATATACCAATATATAAAAGTAAATGGGTCACCAGCTTTCCAAATGGGGTTTGCCTTTGGAAAAGCAAAGCTACAAAGTAGGAAATGTGCTAGAGAAAGGAACCGGCAGTCTATGCACGGGCATTGAAATACTTGTGGTTCTGTTTTGTTTTCCCAGATGAAAGTGTTATGTGGTTTCTCACAAATGGGCCCACTCTGTTGATTATCAGTTAAGTGTAGCAAAGGACTAAGTGAACAGCAGTTTAATTAAGAATGATAAAGTTCCTTCCTTCTGGAGTAAGTTTTATAATTTATATTTTTTTATAATTTAGTGTTATATGAGAATTGCAGGTCCACGATTATGTAGAAAAGTATATCTTCTGGATTTTTTACTGGGAAAAGAATTTGTTTTGCAGCTCTCATGGTTGTAATGATTGAAGGTTTATGTTCCTTTAGAAAACAGCAACAATAACAACAACAGTAAATAATCACCCACAGATCATAACTGTGGACTATTAGTTGGGATACACAATATATCAAATTGTTTTCTACAATGTTACCTTTAACATAAGTGTTGGAATCCTGTTGTTCCAAGAATAGCATAGATGAGGATTCATTCACATCATAGCTCTTGACCGTCAACTGAAAGGGAAACCTCAAGCCTATGTTGCTGAGAGACAATGGGAAGAGAGGGTGACAAGTTTATTTGGCATCCACCCAGGTAACAGTGTCAAAATGCCAGCTGGTCATTATTAAACCAATAATGATATCTGCGCCATTGAATTTAGCACTTGGCCATACACAGACTTCTTATTTTCTCATACATACATATATTCCTAGGACTTCCAGCCTCTGGGAACAAATGGTTCACATTAAATCAGTTGTCAAATTAGAACGTCTTTTTAGTTGCTCACAATGACACCAGCTGATCTAAGCACCCAGCTCTGCTGTGAGGGACGTCTCCAGGTTTCTCAGGGATGAGATAGGAATCTGCTCATGCCCTCACATTTCTCTGACAGGACCCCTCCTGGCTGCCCCTGCTGTCATTACTGAGCGGCGTCGAGGCCTCATCAGCAGAACCACATGATGGGTTGTCACTAACTCTCTTCTCTGGGAATAAGACTCTGATGTCTCTTCCTAGGGGCCAGTGCATCAGACACGTCCTCTTTCCTTTAGCTGAAAATTGAAAGGCCCCCCTTTTATTTTTAACAGAAACCCAGTCTGTGAGTCACACAGAGACAGACACCACCTCACCGTTCTCTGAATGCTGTGTTACAATTTAAACTCAGTTGAAACACCTTGCTTTTCTAGGATCCTCTCTTTTGTTCCTCTTCTTCTACCTTCACTCTAATTTTTTTTCTCTTTCAAGATTTGATTTTCTACATTTAACTAGGCAAGAAACTTAAAAAGATAAAACAGGGGCTTCCCTGGTGGCGCGGTGGTTGAGAATCTGCCTGCTAATGCAGGGGACACGGGTTCGAGCCCTGGTCTGGGAAGATCCCACATGCCACGGAGCAACTAGGCCCATGAGCCACAACTACTGAGCCTGAGCGTCTGGAGCCTGTGCTCCGCAATAAGAGAGGCTGCGACAGTGAGAGGCCCGCGCACCGCGATGAAGAGTGGCCCCCGCTTGCCGCAACTAGAGAAAGCCCTCGCACAGAAACGAAGACCCAACATAGCAATCAATCAATCAATAAATAAATCTTAAAAAAAAAAAAAAAAAAAAAGATAAAACAAATAAAATCTACGGACATATTCTAAGTTTCTACTTTATGGCAAAACAAGTTCTGAGGAGATAAACAAGAAATATCACTTAAGACTACTGAGAAACAGACCTTTTAAAAAGTTTCTATAGTACATTTGTTAACAAAAGATCTTTAATGGCCTTGGAAAATTTCCATTAATGAGTGTGAATCATGCCTGATTAACAGTGCCCCACATGTATAATGTGTTTTCCCCTGGAGAATTGTAACTTACCAATTCATAGAGGAGATTCATCACAGAGATGATTTTCCTTATGGGGACAAAGTCTGAGAAAAGGTATGTAAATTTCATTTCCTCAAAACTTTCCAATATTTCACTGCATGCCAAAAGCCATATCACATCCTACAAAAAAAAGAAAGAAAGAAAGAAAAAAAGAAAAGAAAGAAGTAAGGGAAAAAATCCAATAGAATGGTGTTTGTTTTTTTTAATTTGTAAAACAAAAAAAAAAAAGCAAAAAAAAAAAAAAAAAAACCTGACAAAATGTGACATGGAAACCTAAGTAGAGGTTTACAGAAGAAGGCATTTTGGCTAATATTTTAAAAAGAGGATGACTTCCTGAGAGCTGTAATATTTCTAGCACTAGGGAAACTTGGAGATTGTTAGAAAATAATCATACATAGAATGCCTCCACTAGATTGACCAACTACTTGAATGAAGAGTGACAGGAGATTCAAACAATAATGAAAAGTTAGGAAAAAACCCTTATTTTTATCATATAGCAAAGAGCCTCATAAACCTTCAGGAATAATATACTAATAAATTATAATGTATTAATTAGGAGACATGAATGATAAATCTAACAGTTTATGTAAAAGAATTAAAGTGATAATTTGCAAAGAATTAGTAAAATAGAATCATTTTGGTTGATCAATATGTGTGTTTTCACAAGACAAGGAAAACAGAAAGGAAAGGAGGAAGACAAACTTAAGAAAAATAAACATACAAACTGGATTTAGGTATGCACAAAAAATAGGATAATCTGAGTTAAATGTTGTTCTTAGTATACCTTGTGATTGTGGGTCACAACATGTATTTGTAAGTAATTACTCCTTTATGTATTGGTATATATGCACTACTGTTTGTCGTCATGGCAAGCAAATGTGAGTTTCATTCATCTGTGGATTTCTGAGTCCTGGAATTGTTCTAAATAATTAGAGATGCTCCCAAGTATTGTCACACTGGTTCCAAGTTACCTCCGTTTGGACAGGGATGTCTGCCTTTTGTAACCTTAGTCCTGTTCATAGCATTAAGAACACAGTAGATATTCCATAAATATGTATGGAATGAGTAAAGAAGTGAATGCATCCTGGCCTTCAGAGGAGTGGGTCATAAATGTCTGCCATAAAGTAATAAGACATGAAATATGAAGGCTCATAAAATTAACTGAATAACTTGAGACGTATACATTTTGGCACTGTTCTACAACAATGTGGACACTGTCCATTTTAACAGGTGGAAATGAAAGACAAATGAAATCAATCTCTTAGTGTCTACCAGGCCCCACCACTTTATCTCTGTTTTCTCTTATGTTGGGAACAAATGAATGTTTAAATAAATAACTGAATTCCTACTTTGAGCATTTTCCTCTCTCTCTAGTCATCTTATACCAGAACTACACCATGGTTAGTGTGTCTCCAGGAATCTGAGTAAAACATCAGACCATTTTCCTGTAAGTCAAGAGAAAACATGATGAAAGCAATAGGGTTTGGAGGTCAGGAGACTGATTCCTGCAAGTGAGGGAAAGATGTAAACATCAGTCTCCCCTGTGCTAAAAACAAACCAAACTTCTTTGCAAGATTGACTGAATTAACAAGCGAAGAGACAAAACCCAGAAAATCCACCTTGCAACACTGAACACTCACTTCACCTCTGCTTTTCATATTGAATATATCCTAAAACTTACAGCATCAGCTTTTCATGCCACAGTGCACCCAGATGGCAGTCTTCTGGTCAGACACAGAGGTGAACGTGCACACAACTATCAATTCTCAGTTACATTATCACCTTTCTCATTCCCCCTCCCTCACCTATCCCGTTCCTTTCTTGTCTCGATGGATCAAAGTGCGGCACGTACACTTAGCACCTGAGCTAATTGTATTACTGACCCGTCGACGTGAGGTGCTGGGGCTATCAGCCCTGTTAGCAGCTGCAGCTGGGCGCCTCTGAGCCCAGGGTTCGAAGAGGAGACACTGTAGCCCTGACACGTAAATTGCTTAGAGGGAGGCAAGAGACTGCTGCATCCATTACTACCATTATTGGCCGATTTGTCAGCAACTCAGAAAGCAGAACAGCTCTATTGCAAGTCAGAGGAGACCCAAGATGGTCCCCAAGGCAAGAGAAGAGGAGATGAATTGGAAGAAATTGATTTGTGACTTGAGGCCAAACGGCAAAGTTATGAAGCAAAGGGAGTCCTACAGATCTCCAAACGATGGGACTGGGGAGAGAAAAAGGGGGAAAACAGTGTGTGCATGCCCATAAATAGTGTATCTATGGAAATTTCTTTGGTTTTATCCTCTGTGTGTATGTGTGTGTGTGTGTATGTGTGTGTGTGTATATGTGTGTATGTGTGTGTGCGTGTGTCTGTGTGTCTCTGTGTGTGTGTATGTGTGTGTGTATGTGTCTGTGTGTGTGCACGCACGCATGTGTGTGTGTGCGTGTGTGTGTATGTATATGTGTGTATGTGTGTATGTGTGTGTCTGTGTGTGTGTGCGCACGCATGTGTGTGCGTGTGTGTGTGTGTATGTGTGTGTGTGGGTGTTTTAATCCCCACAGTACTGCTGTAGAACTGGTTTCAATAAAAGAAAATTCAACTGAAATTTTTTGTTTCAATGACTAAAGAAGTGGATAAGATGCATTTAGCTTTGACCTTTGACAACAACAGCTACCAACAGAATACCAGAGAGAATGAATTTAAAAAGTCCTGCTGAGAAGGCAGAACACACACACACACCATCACACACACCTGGAATAACCCAGTTGCTGTTACATTAACACTCAAATCCTCTTCTCTTTATAAAGGAGCTCGTGTCTACAAACTAGTCTGCTTGTTCATTCCTTGTTTTATCTGGCACTGGTCCCCGAACAAAAATCAATCTCCAGTTCATTTTAATGTTTAGTACTGAATCCAGAAAGTAAAACAAAACATGGGAGTCTCATATTTATTATGGAACCTCTTTTATCTTGCTGGAGGGCAGCCTTCTAATCAAGGGAATGAATAAACAGTCATTTACTTACTTTCAGGGAATAGAGGAGACAGCTCAATCTTCTTGAAGGCCAGGCAAACCAAATCAGCCTCCAATTTGTAAATCAAAACATTAGCAGCTTGTTAATCTAGCCTGGCAATTATTAAGATGTAAAGAATTTGGTATTACAGTGTTTACTGATGGAGGTTACAGGTAGGAGCCAAACTACTTACTTGTCTTTCTTTGTGGAAGAAAAATGTCTAGTAGTTGAGACTAAAAGGCTTTTTTGGGGACAGACATTTAGTAAGGCTTTAAAAAAATATATATATACACACACACACACACGTATATATATACATGTATACATGTATATATATATATTTCCTTTCTCTCAAATGTTAAAAACAAGAAAAGAAAAAAGTAAGTCAGAAATCTAAACAACAAAAGTGTTTACAGTATTACCTTATTGTATGTTCAGAGGTATGGTGTTCTGGTAAGATTCACAAAAACGACCAAAAAAACAGGGTATTGACTGAGGTTTTCATATCCAAGCTGAGTAATGTCATACACACACACACACATGCGTGCACACACACACACAACCCCCATGAACTCACTGTCCTGGGTAAATCCAGAGAAAACAATTTCTTGTGCTTGCTTCTACATTTTAGTTATTTCTTTATCCATATAAGTCGCTGCACTTGTGTATACTGTTTCAGCTACAATTCAAATTCAGCAAAATAGAAAGGACTCTGTGTCTCATACAGCACAGAAAATGTGAATCTGTATATTTCTTGTGGTAGACATTGAGGGGATAGGATGCTTTCATGCAACCAATTGGAGAGCCAGCTTTTTGACATGGAGGGTCTTTCCTATGTGGCTTTTATTTATGCTGCCACTTCAAAAACCTAAAATAAATAGTTCCACATTATTCTTACCCTCTCGATCTTCTCAGATCTATTTCCCTCAATGAAGCTGAAGGGGGCGCAGTAGAGGAATGAAGCTGTCTGCTTCATGCATCATCTGGTCATGAAATAAATTCTAAAATGTGATGGTTTAGAAAGGCACTACAAGAAAATATAAGCAAATGTTTCTGTAATTTCACGGTAAAGAAAGATGATAAACAGAGCTTCAAAGTTAGAAGGCAAAATGGAGAAAAATGGTAGATCTGATGAATGGAATAAAAAAAGTGTTCCACAAACTAATGTAGAAGGTAAATAAACTTGGAAAATATTTGTAACATATATGATTAATGTGGCATTGATATCTTTCATAGAATGAAAGCTCTTTAAAGTTGTTTTGTTTTAAAAGATGGACATCTCTACTATTATTTGTTCAATAGCATTATTGTCTATTATTCTGATATATACCCTGGAGGCCCTGCTGAAACTGAGAAATCAAAAACTACCCCCTAGAGAGTAGACAGGGAAACATGGCAGGGATGAATATTATCAGTGCTATAGCTTAACACTGTTCTGGATATGATATGAAATGTTACATATCAAATAATCACAAGGTACCCTTTATATATCTTACAAATTTTTTGTCATTTATACCTCAATAAAGATGAAATTTTAAAAAATCCTGTGAAATTTATACATGATATTAAAATACAATGCACTTTATGATAATACTCCTTGGTCCTTTGACTAACATAGTTTGCTAAATTGAGTCCCTTGATCTGTAGTAATATTGTGTGCAGTGGCGTAAAGTATTCCACAACCCTACAAACAGTGGTGCTCACAGAAGCAAGGCACAAAGGGAAAAAGAAAACCTGGTGAGGGAAATTACTCTCCCTTCCAGTGTTCCACTTAAACTAATTTGCCACCAGGTGGCTTGTTGATCATCTCCAGACATCGTACCACATTTGGGTCTCAGAATTAGTTATTGCCAATGCTTTTTCGCACAAAGCAGTGGGACCTACCAAGTCAATCATAGCGAATGGAAAGTCCATGCTTTTGAGTCCATACATAACTTCCATTGTTGCCACTAGAGATATTTTGTTTATGAAGCTTTTGAACAAGGACTTGAGTTGCTGGAGGAAATGAAATTAAATCCATAGAGGTTCATCTTGTCTCTGGGTTTATGGAAAATACTCTCTGCAGTGAGGTTCTGCATGTGTATGCATGTGTGTGTTGACCATTCAAATGAAACACAATTCTGAAAGTCATATTCTGAGCCCATTCAAGCCTTCTATTATATTGTTCCTTATCCTAAACATCAGCCACTGATCACGTACCTACATAAATCCATGCCTCAGTTTCTCTCTCCATGCAGAACAAATGGACATTCTGCTTGATGTTCTGCCAGCTGGAAGAATCTTCCCATTGTCTTTCAGGAAAAACCTTAAAGAGAGCTGGAATACTTCAGGAGCCACCTGTACTTAGTGTCAGCAGACCCAATTTATTTTGCTTTATAGTCAACTCCCAAGTCAGAGGAACTCCCTTGTAGATTTAGGTGGATATCAAACAGGCAGTAGCAGTGCAGCAGTTGGATGCACCGGAAGAAGTCAGCTGCTCATGGAATGCCTTTGCTTTCAGGCTTGTCACCTTCGTGAAGAAATGCCAGGGAGTAGAGGATGGGTCTCCAACACTCATAAGACCTTCAATGCTGTCTGCCTCCAGCTTGGTTGAATCTCTTTTAGTCCCTTTCCCTCTCTTTATATTTCTTTATTCTACTTCTAAGAAATGTTACACTATCTTTTCAGTGAGTTTAAGCATTAAAAATAACACAGGTTGGGAAGATAAGACTGCTTTAGCAAACTTGTGCTTTTTACTCAACTGTACACCTTTCTTTAAGACAAGAAAGAAAAGTCGATTATCTGCCTATATAGGACCAGAGAAAGGGAGAACATACACAAAAAGAAAATGTAAAAAAAAAAAAAGACGAACAAAACAAAACAAAACAAAAAAACTACCAGAATAAGGAAGAAATTAGAGAAAAAAATTTTTAAAACTACATCATGCAATATAACAAAACTTATTTGGTCACATGTATTTTTTTTTTTAACATCTTTTTTAACATCTTTATTGGAGTATAATTGCTTTACAATGGTGTGTTAGTTGCTGCTTTATAACAAAGTGAATCAGCCATACGTATACATATATCCCCATATCTCCTCCCTCTTGCGTCTCCCTCCCATTCTCCCTATCCCACCCCTCTAGGTGGTCACAAAGCACCGAGCTGATCTCCCTGTGCTATGCGGCTGCTTCCCACTAGCTATCGATTTTACATTTGGTAGTGTATATATGTCCATGCCACTCTCTCACTTTGTCCCGGCTTACCCTGCCCCCTCCCTGTGTCCTCAAGTCCATTCTCTATGTCTGTGTCTTTATTCCTGTCCTGCCCCTAGGTTTTTCAGAACCTTTTTTTTTTTTTAGATTCCATATATATGTGTTACCATACGGTATTTGTTTTTCTCTTTCTTACTGACTTCACTCTGTATGACAGACTCTAGGTCCATCCACCTCACTACAAATAACTCAATTTTGTTTCTTTTTATGGCTGAGTAATATTCCACTGTATATATGTGCCACATCTTCCTTATCTATTCATCTGTCACATGTATTTTTAATTCTTGTAAGTATAGCCAGATTGCATTCCAAAAATGTTATAACCAAAAAGAATCAACATTTAGCTCTTTTTTATTAGGTCACATTATTTCATCAGCTCAGCAACATTATCCTGATGAATATACTGCTGTGCACGGCCTTTCATACAAGGTCATGATATAGGTGTGCACTATCTGGTCTTTCCATTATGAATCAGCTGTTTGCAAAACTGTGCAATGTGGAGGGAGCACCTGCAAAGTCACTCCTCCCAATTATCAGTGCGTTTTAACCCTCTTCTCCCAAACACTTGCTCTTCTTCCCTCCTTAGTCACACCAGGGTTTCCCAGGCCCTTTTGTTTAATGAAAGAAAAGGTTCTGAACAGATTCCCACTGAACTGCTAGATGAGTTAATATTTATTTCTTTTCTGCACATGCCTAGAAAGGATAAGGCTTAGTCTAAAGTAAATACGTTTACTGAATGGTAGATTTTTTTTAACTTTTATTTTTTATTGGAGTATAATTGATTAACATTGCTGTGTTAGTTTCAGGTGTACAGCAAAGTGATTCAGTTATACGTATGCATGAATGGTAGATTTCACACACAGTGGCACTTGACAAAGGCATTCTACAGTCACTATTCTTGACCCTCTGCAATAAGACCCAACTACATATTCTGAAGCCATTATCTGTTAGGAAGATGGGTTGAAAAATCAAGTTCCTAGCAAAAGAGAAAGCTACATCTATTAAGCAATGATTCCCAGCAAGAGTTTCTCCAAGCTGTTAAGTAGGTTTGGCTCTTTGAAAGCCTCCTTCCAGTCCATTAGGCAGTGTGAGCATCCCTGGGGAATAATGCTCACTGATGATCAATCACACTGTTGATACAATTAAGATCCCCACAGCTAGGGACTTTAAATACCTATTGTTATGTTTTTGTCATTTCCTGAAATCTTGCTTCTTTTATATTTTTCTAAGCATAAGGTTCATGAAAAGGTGAACGTTAATCGCAACATTTGAGAAAAATCCCTTAGCTCATTATGTGCGATGAATATGTGAAAAATAGGCTTAAACCACTGCCAAAAATGTTACTTGTGACGTTTTAGTTAATTATGATAACTTCCAGAAAAGAAAAAAGGGTAACTTTGAACTTCGTGCCTTTTGTAAGTAAACTTGAGCTAGGAAATCTTGCTCTTATAAATTTTAACATTTTACATTTTCTTGATTTTCATACTTATTAAATCATAACTTTGATTCAGCATTATTTTTTTTAGCATTTTACTATTAGCATAGCTAACAGTCTGGATAAATTCATACCTCATAGAAATCAGTGGGGACTTTTAATGCTTAAAGTACCTAAGTGCTCAATTTGTAATTAATTAAAAATAATTTGTCCAAATAAAATAAAAGGAATACACAGGGCCTTTATTTTTATATAACCTCCCTTTATTTTAAAATCCATTCACAATATGAAGAACCTTAGCACAACATCAATTTAATTTTCATAAACTCTTGGCCAAAGAAAACATGTCAAAAGAGATAATTTTTTCAAAGACAGAAAAAACACATGCTCAACTATACTTGCATTTTAAATATTGAATGTTCTAATCATTTCAGTCGATAATTTTCCTTTTAAAGGGATTAAGATATTTAATTATGTTCATGAAATAACATATTGTAAGCATGCATCTAAGTAACGATTTTCAAAATAGAAATGATTAAATTGTGGGCTTTTCAACCTAATAAAGACCTAATTTATTAATAAATTGTTTTTTATATTCTCTAGGGAAGCTTTGCTCAATATATGGAATTAAACTAATGTCTATACAATTCCAAATCAATTATATTTTTGTTTTAAATAAGTTTGGGGAGTATGTGTATAATATACTCCCAGTTTTTTGGTAATAGATTTAATTCTACTCTGGAAGTAATCTTATAGTAAAGATTAGCTAAATATTAGTTTGTCCTTAGGCGGAAATTAGTTGAATACATAATTTTTTCTAGCTTTTCAACAACTGTTTGGGCATTGGGTTAGACAGCTTATCAAGTGCTTAACCGTCCCAGCCTTTACAGAACTTTTGGCTACTTCAAGGGAAAAGCAAATATAGTAACACAATGAAGGATATTGCGTTACGCATTTCAGTCTATTGTTCTAGATTTTGTTGGCTCACTCCTTGCCAAGATCAACATAAAGGAACTTTAAGTCGCCAGTGAAGTGCTGACAGAGAACAAATTGCCATCCTTAGTACCAACATGTATCCGTGTTTATTCACATAAAAGCGAGCGTCTCTTCTGTCTTTTTCATGACGGTTTTAAACCTAAGGCTGAATATAGGCCTATAGCACTGGAAAGCGTGCAAAGTCTATACTTATATCTCCAAAACTGTGGCAGGCACAGAGCAAGTGTCCTACAAATGCATAAAAAATTCTGATGATATACCATTGATATGTCCTCTTATATGATATTCATCATACATATATTACACCACTAATTATTCACAATGCACAGAAACAGTTCTTTGTTCTCAGGCCACATCTCTCCTTCCCTAGCATTGCCTCACTCTTCAAAATTTGCCATTTGATCTACTGACCTACTTTTCTGTTGCCGTGTATGAAACATGCCTCTCCTTGGCTCTTCAGGAAGTATTTGGCTTTGCTTAAAACCAGCTCTGAGAGAACTGTCACTGTGATCTCTTGGGTAAGATTAATTCTAGAGCCTGCTGGCCTCTTGGCCAAGTTTATTACTACTAATAAATCACAGTTGGGCCACCCACCCCTTCTGTCTCCTCTCTTTGTCAATAGTCTCCAGAAATCTTCTTTAGCCCTCACTGTCATGGTGCTCAAGATTTACAAGGTCTTGCTCCTGCCTGATCCACTTTGAGAACTCCCATTAATTTCAGCGTACAGGTTCACGCATATATAGAATTAGTCAAAAGATTCTGAAGTGTTAGCTCAAGCTGTCAAATTAATGGAATTTAAGCAGACTTTACATGCCGGGAATTTAACAATACAGAAATTAAGAAAAAAAAGTATTTATTCCCTGGGGATATCTTCTTCACATATATGTAAATATTAAAGCAGGAGATCATTTTGAAGCTATTCTTTCATTAAAATTTCTAGTTTATACGATGTTGGCAGGCAGGGCATCCTATATTACCTGAGGGTGTTTTTGCTTTGTTTGTTTGTTTTAAGCACTGATACGTCTACAAACTTTAGACTGTGAAGCAGATGTCTGATCACTTTAGAGTTGCCGAGGAGTAGAAATGTTAGTAACATATACAACTCTGACTTGTCCCCTTTTCTGTTCAGCAGGTTGCTAAGCCGTGTCTCCTTCCTAGCTCCTGACATATTCTTAGGAAAGGAAGTTTTGTCAACCTAGAATTACAAATGTAAAGATAGTATCAGATACAAAAATCAATCGTATAGCTCAAAGAAAGCCTTTATTTTTTAAAATCTGGTGTTTTGGGTTACCAATTCACTTTTCCCTTATTTTACAAAGATCAATTGAAATCCAAATACTTTGGTTTGGAATTTATTAATCCAAACTCTTGCTTGCCTATCCAAAAGCAATTCTGCCCATCTTTTATAAGAGCAATCTGATATTAAGTTAAACTAGCAGTATACTCAAGGAAGATATCTACTCACCTCACCTTTTCTCCCCTTCCCCAACTTTAGAAGATCCACCTTGATGAATCTGGCATCCAATTCTCCATTTCCAGGGATTGTGAGTCCATGACCTCTGACCCACTGGTGCAGATGAAACTGGGGATAGGCTGCTGAAGGTAGTTGGGAAGATTTCCTTCTTTTATAAGGAAAAGGAGGGAGGACAGAGAGAGAGGGAGAGCACGTGCAGTGTGAGAAGAAGCAAACATCTCCACTTTCTTCTTCTTTGCCTTCTCTCTCTTGCATCTTCCTTCCTCGGTTATTGTGCTGGAAGCTTCTGAGCTCCTGCAGCCGTCTTCCAGCCATGAATGGAAGTGCCGTAAATGGGGGAAAGCGGGCCTTGACATCATCTCCCTGGTGACTTGGCCAATCCAAGGAGGCTCCTACTCTTGCAGGTTTTGTTATGTAGTTTGTTTGTTTGTGTTGTTTTTACTGAAACCAAAAATGTCATTGTTGATACAAGGACATAATCTTGACAGATCTATCAAAAGTTGAGCTATTCAATGTCTGCATAGAAAAGCCCGCCATGGGAAACTTTTAAATGTCTATGAAGCATAATATAGGAGAAGCCGAGTGCTGAGAAGTTAACTTGTCTCACAACATGTGGAGGCTGTTCTTCCAGAAATCTACGATACAGGAGAACTCTTCAGGCTACAGTGGTCTAACATATAGAATCACTCACCTTCCTCCTGTGTGATGCATCAGCATTTGACTCATGCCTTGATTGTAAAATTCCTCATGTAGTTTTGTAAAGAACAACATCTATTTGTCTTCCTTGCTTGTCCATAAATCAACTGATATTTTTATATCAGAAATAGATTTCTTTTGGTATATAATCAGATAATGTGGAATGAAGCTGAAAAGATACATATATATACACACACATATAAATATATATATTTGAAAAGATTTTAAATGTATATCTCTCTATATATCTTTTTTCTCTATATATCTTTGAAAAAATATTATATTTATATATCTATGTCTATATATGTATGAATATACACACATATCTATCTAGCTGTCTAGCTGCCTACCTATTTATAAACTTCTTATAGGTTTTTTCTCTCCTCAGTTTTAATTATTCATAAGGGAGGTAGAAGATAATGCCTAGAATTAAGTAGACATGGATATAACATATATATTATGTATATAATATATACATTTCAGTGTTGGTGCCGAAGACCTACTCTATCTTTTCTCCGGATTTAGTGAAAAAGGTTGGATATCTGCATTACTTTAATAACCATCACAGGTATTTCTGTTGACCAGTCAGTTCTGAGAACTGCTTGCCTTGACAATAGGCAACAGAGAAGCAATGACAAATTGCATCCAGAAACTGTAGAGTACAACCACTAATATATCAATTGAAAAATAAAAGAGTGCCCAATAATAAATGCCATTCTTTCTAGTGTATCAGATGAATTCTAACACAAACAACAACAAATTCAGCAGCTTCAAATGGAATTCAAACCAGCCTCAGGATCCTTCTTATTTTCTTTATTATCTTGTTAGTTCCATATCATTTTCACTCCGCCTGCACTTACCTGTCTCAGTTTAATGGATTTCTAATTGGGAAAGTACAATATTCAGAGCTATCAAAAGCAGGTCGTTTCAGGGGTATGGCTGTTGGAAGGTTTCACTTATATTCCTCTAACCACTGAAACACCAATGAGAGTGACTTCAAGCCCAAGTGATACTAATACTTTGTCACTCTCTAAGACTGTGTCTATTCAGGGCAAAGTGAACTGAAACTCCATCAGAAAAGAAAATAAGGGCCATTCTCAGCCAGAGAGCTCATTATCATGATATTTGTCTCTGATGCTTCTAAACTGTCTTTGTGGATGGACCTGAATTCATAAGTCATTTATACAGCTCTAGTTCACTTTAGTTGTTTAAGATCACTTCTAGAATAGGGTTTCAGTGAAGGCCTTTGAGAAATATTCAAATAAATGGAAAGTTTTGTTTAAAATATTTTATGCAAATACAGTAGTCCCCTTTCATCTGCAGGGGATACTTTCCAAGACCCCCAGTGAATGCCTGAATTCATAGCACCAAACCGGGTGTATACTGTTTTTTCCTATACACACGCACCTATGATAAAGTTTAATTTATAAATTAGGCACAGTAAACAATTAACAATAATAATAAAACAGAACAATCATAACACCATATTGTAATAGAAGTTATGTGAGTGTGCTCTCTTTCTCAAAATATCCTACTGTATAAATATAATGCCTTCACTAAGCAGCATGGCCATAACTTTTTCAGTTTGAGGTGTGGCAGTGAAACTAGCATGAATTTCTTTTTCTTTCTTCACAATTTCATAGCTGGAAGATTAGTTCTTACCATAGATCTTAGAAACCTCAGGATACAATAGTTTTTCCTTAGGTGGAGAACTTCCATCTTTTCACTTAAAGGAAGTACTTTACAGCTTCTCTTTGGCATATCTGAATCGCCAGCAACAGTACTCTAGCGATTTGGGGTCATTATTAAATAAAATAAAGATTACTTGAACACAAGCACTGAGGTACCACAAGAGTCAATCTGAAAATCAAGACAGCTACCCAGTGGCTGAGGGGTGGGACACTTGGAGCAAGGGATGATCCATGTCCTGGTTGGAACAGAGCAGGTCAGTGTGAGATTTCATCAAGCTACTCAGAACAGTGTACAACTTAAAACTTACAAATTATTTATTTCTGAAATTTTCCATTTAATATTTTCAGACTGCAGTTGACTGGTGCATAACTGAAACCAGGGAAAGGGAAACCTTAGATAAGTGGGCACTACTATAAGGGGGAACTGCTAAGCAACTTAAATGCAGGTAAACCAAGGAAGGCAGACTCGTATGTGGAAAAATGTGTGGTCTTTGGAATTCGGCTCCTGCAAAGTACTTGGCTCTGCAAAGTAAGTTATTTAGATTTTTCTGAGCTTCCATTTTCTAATCTAAAAAACAGGGGAAATGATATTTATCTTAGATGATCATTTTAATGACCAAAAGAAAATAGCTACAAAAAAGTTCTTTGTATGTGGTAAGGAAGCACACTGTAAAGGTCAGCTAACATCACTGTAATTATTAAAATGATTTAGTGGGAGTTCCCCTTGGAAATATGACTATAGTATTGTACGTTATCACTAAATAAATGTAGAATCCTAAATCTAAAGAGATAAAAATAATTAGCATAAGATGGAAATAACAAAAGAATAACATATGAGCTAGGTAATTTTATCTGTTCTTAAAGAGTTCATCAAAAGTTCAACCATTATTCAGTAACTCTATGCATGATTTGAATTCTCTGATAATCATTTTTGGGGGTAAAAGTACTTAATTAATTTATTCTTCTATTTTTCTTAAAATTGTGAATACACTTAGCAAATGTATTAGTTTTTGAACTGTGGGGCATAGAAATATATGAAGATAGAATTCCTAACCACACAGTTTATAAACTAATTTTAAAAACCCTAAATAATAGTTTTATACAAACAGTAAGATAAATAAACAACGAATAGGTGAAGTAAAAGTTAGACACACATGTGAAAGAAGACTTAGTGGGATTTCTCCCATAATTAAGGGAACCACAAAACAAAAAGCAAATGTTAGTGATGAATTAATTATGAATTGGATTCTTAGTAAGAGATATCACGTAAGGGATACTGTTGAGGATCTTGAAAGAAGAGTAGAATTTATGCAGCCATATTTGAGGTATCATTACATGTTAGGCAGAAAGATAATTGTGAGGATAAATAAATTCTGGAGTCACAAAATCCCTTACCATGTCCACTGAAACCAGATTCAATGGACAAGAATGAGACTCGCAAACTTGACTGAGGCTGGATCGTAGGAACCCATTAAGGGTTAAGAGAAATTTATAAAGGGTGGTTTAAAGTACACTTTGACACAAAATAATGACACTAAGTTTACACGCTGATGTACGTGTAAAAGGAGAGATACACAGATTGAAGTGTGTGTAAACTAAACTATATAAAAAATTTGAAAACTAAAATGCAAGTTAGAAGATTGTTCTTATTTTTATTTATTTATTTATTTTAATTTTCATTTTTTGACTGCTCCATGTGGCTTGTGGGATCTTAGTTCCCCGAGACCAGGGACTGAACCCAGGCCCACGGCAGTGAAAGCGTGGAGTCCTAACCACTGGACCACCAGGGAATTCCTGGCAAGTTAGAAATTTGAAAAAATGTTTTAACATATGCAGTAGACACATTTCAGAATAAACAGCTTTTAGAAATCAATAAGAACAATAAAAATTTTAAAAAGTACTCTGAAAGACAAATGACCAAAGTTTATCAATGAAAAATTCATCAAATAAGCCATAAAAAATACAAATAACCACATGAAAAAAGTCAAACTACAGAACAAACAAATAATGTAAATTGAAACAGTGTAAAGGTGTAACATACCTTTCAAGTTGATAAAAATTTATTTTAATGACAATATAATATATCCATCAAGGTTCAAAGAAAAGCGCATATCACATACATTTGTTAGGTAAGATGAATTTGTCCTTTATGAAAAAAAAATTTTGATATATAACAAATGGCTCAATATTTTCTTCCTAGTCCGAGTAACACTAAATATAGGAATTCATTCTAAGCAAATTATTTTGATTGTGTCCAAGGACCTTATCCTTAAAGATGTTCATTATATTGTTATTTAATATATAAACCTGGAATTGTTTACAATGGATTTGAGGCAGGGCCAGCAAGTACAGCCTCACAGAATGCAGCAATTCATATAAACTATGATTCAAATAGATAGTCCTAGAATCTTGCAAAGTTCTGATTTGAGATATTATTTACATAAATTATTGAAATATATATAAAATACAAAGATGGAATTACATTTATAATCTAAAATTGATGTTAATGAAAATGTTAATATAAAAATATATTAATGATATATTAAATGAAAAAAGCAGTTTATAAGATGATATATATGTAAAATTCAAAAATAAAATAAAGAAAATACTATAAATAAAGCACACGCACACTACCAGAACAAAAGTCTAAAAACAGACACAAATAACTATTTTTAAAACATATGGGTGGTAGATTTGTTTTCATTTTATGTTTTTCTGCTTTTGCAAAATGAATATTTTATTCATATGACTACTTAAATTATGAAAACTAAAAATGGATAAGCACAGGGAAAACATAAAACAATAAAAATATTTAATTTTTTTTAATGTACATTAGGGATAATGTATATGGAATTAGGACAAAGTCAGTTGGAATGGAAATAAGGATGTGGAGAACTTATTATAAGATGTTCTCTGGTGAACTTACAGGAGTATTCAGATTTGGAAATCTGCAGATATCTAATTTCTTGTAACAGAAGGTTGTGAGGTTTTCTGTAAAACATTCAGGAAGTTCATTGGAATCCAAAGGCTATAAGAAGACATCAATCTATAAAGGTTTTTTAAAAATTCTGTATACTGACATGTTGTCAGGTTAGGTTGGGTGAATACATTAAGTCTATTTATATTTTTAGAAGAAACGGAAGTAGAATTTTACATTCTTGTGGCACCTGAAAGGTTAATACTCCGAGTTCACCACCTCAGCGTACAGACAACAGAGGTTCCTGTTCAATCCAATCAGAGTGCAAATTCTAATACCTTTGATGTAGTGGTGTCACTGATGTGGAGACACTCACTGAATAAAATTCCCCAAGGGGATTCAATTAGTCTTCTCACAAAGCCCAAATAAAAGTCAAAAAAGAATTCTCTAATAGTAAATTTAAATCCTACTGACAGGCCCCTCAAATATGAGAGGTCTTGTTTCTTCGGGTTTTAAGATCATCACAATCTCGCTCAGTCTTCAAGTTCCCATCTCAAAACGTTCAATTGTCTCTTGGAGTTAGTTTTATTTGAATGGACATTTTTATAAGGTGATTACCTAAGGATCTTACTTCTCTCCAGGCCTCACTCTCAGAAACACACACACACAGTACAGATCCCAGACAGCTTGATTTTTCTTAATTCTAACAACTATATTTCAATGGAAAAAAATCTGGCAGAGCGAACTCCACTTTCAAGTGTGAAGAAATACTGCAGTGAAGCCTTATCTTTGATCTTTCTCTCTACAAGTGCTTTTTCTTTTCTTTTTTTTTTTTTTAATGATGATAGTGAAGCCTGAGTAGGAGCACAGATTAATTTTACCATGGAGGAAATTACCTTGATCCAAGGGTAGTGTCCACTATACTATCAGGCCAGTGATCCTAGAAATAAGAAGCCTTCAACAGACTGAATTAAAATGCTTGCTTTGGATGGTTTATTAAATCCAATGCTGTGAGAATCTCAAGAAGATGGATGGGGTAAGCTAGCACACATAAAATACTGTGCAAACAGAGAAGCAGGATCATACGAATCCTGGGATACACACTGTTCAGACATCCTTTATCTCTCAGAGTGAGTGTGGAGGATGCTTGGGGCCATTGACATACAGGAGTTCTGTCTGAGGGTTTCAAGCCCCAGTTGGCCTGGTCACAGCTGTAGCTCACCAATTAGCTGTCTGAGCAGCTCTGGATTTTATGTGCTTCTTGGGGAGAGGACACTTGGCACCAGAAGGGGTGTCACCAATGGAAAGCTTAATTAAGACTTCCTGATTATGGTGTGTCACCTGTGCCTCATGTATACTTAGTGTATCAAAAACATTCAATACCTTAGACATCTCATGTATATTTAATGCCTGGTGAACATTTAGTGTCCCTTACATTTAGGGCCTCATGTATATTAAGAGTCTTTAGTATTCCATGCATATTAGGTGTCATTTTGTCCTTTCATCCCTTTCTATGTTCACACATATGCACTACTCAACAATGCTTTATCTGTTCTAACTCATCTTATGAGTTTCATCAGCCCCATCTGTTTCTTGTCCTCAACAGCAAGCTTGAATGTTCTCAAGCAATACAACATATGCACATGATAGATTAAAAATAATATTTATATTTCTTTTTTTTTTTTTTTTTTTATTTCTAAATGCCAAAATATAAGACAAGGCATCTTCTTTTTCTTAAAAGTACCCTTAAAGTATAAGGGAACCATCTTATACTATAGTCTTATAGCACAGTTCTTTCTTAATTGCTTTCTGTTAGACAACAAAGTATCATTTGGAGAAAAAACATTGCCAGAAGTATACAAATTATCATTAGTTTGATAAGTTATGTGATTCATCTGAACAATTCCTACATTTATATTATATATACATGCATACAAATATAAATAGGGAGGTGGATGATTCAGAGCTGCTTTCATATTTAGTAACAATTCTCATGGGAGTGACTTCCATATGAGATGTCAATTTAATCATGCCTTTTTTACAGGCTTTACAAAGTAGTATAATAGAGTTTACATTGTGCAGATCAAAAGTGTACCACCACAGGGTGAATGGGGGAAAAGTCAGAATACACTGAAAATGAGAATTTGTATACAAACATTCTCATAGCAACACCATACACAGTTTTAGAAGTGGTGTATTTCAAAAATAGAATAAAATGAAAGAGTGTGTGCTTGGACCTACAGTGATGATGAAGTCAGAAAGTGGTTCTAGTTTGATGAAGACACCAAGGTCCAGGATTCACATTAAGAAGTTGCAAAAAGTTTTCCATGATCTGAAACAATAGAAAAAATTCTAATTATATAATATGTGGTTTTTTTATATGTTACTGAAGAATAGAGTTAATATAAGTGCACATGTAACTATTTCATCTTCATTCTTGAATATGAAGATGAACATAATCAAGTTGACCAAAAATTCTTCTCTTTTGTACTTCAATAATGAAAATGAGGGATTACTTTGTATTCGAAATCACCTTAAAATCTAATATCAAAGCTATTATAAGTGTAATATGTGATCATTATAGAACTTGAGACTAATACAAAAAAACATGAAAAACTTTTCAAAAAGTGTCCCCACCCATTAGTAATTGTCACTATTTTGTGGTATTTCCCAGAAATTTTTCTGAACATATTTACATTTATATAATTAGTATCAAATGTGTGTATACATATATATATGTGTGTGTGTGTGTATTCATTTATTTATGTAGTCACTTTTCAGTATGTAAAACAAATAGTAATTGAGTTCATTTTATGAAAAGACAAGACCTGTATGTCACTACAAAACAGAAACAGGAAAAAAGGTTTAATTTGTACTTCAATAGTGTAAAAAATATTGCAAAACTCCATTTAATAATTTAATATTTTCTGAAATGTTTTCTCATGAGTTGGTGTTGAATTTTGTCAAAGTCCTATTTAATGTCTATGAAGATAATTATATTTTTTCTCTGCACATCAATTGATGTTAATTATATTATAAATTTACTAATACTGAAATATTTTTGAATTGATACCGAAGAAAACCAACTTTGCCATTATACATTATTTTATTGTACTATTAGATTCAGATTCTACAAATTACTTATTATGTTGCATTGATATTCATAAGTAAGTCTGGTCTTTAGTTTTCTTTTTAATGTGTTATTTTGATCAGGCTTTGGTTTCAAAGCTATCCTTACTTTATTTTAAAAATTGGGAATTTTTTTTTCCTTCCTTATGACTCTGGAGCTACCTTAAATTATCTAGTTGTTGAAAGTTTGGTAAAATCCCTCTGTGAACCCACCTATACTCATCGTATTTTTATGGCTGTACAGTTCTGTGATAACTTTATCCATTTCTTCCATAGATATTTTTCCTAGAATATTATCCATTTCATGTAGGCTTATATATATATTTATATACAATTTTATTTTATCTGAAATCTCTCATATACAGAATCTCATATACCCATATCAATTATAAAAGTGAGGATGGGCTGTTTTTCATATTTATATATTAGGAATTTAAATTTTTAGAGAAATTAACATTTTATGTATATATATATATATATAGACCTAAATAACCTTATATAGGTCCATTCAATAACTACCAAATATCTTATTGGGTTGAAAGAAGAAAACTATAGATCTGTATATTTACTCAGGGATCCTGACATTACCCAGAGGAATACAGAAGAGTTTTAACATTGAAAGTACAACTGCCTTCCCCTAAAACTGTGTTAGAGATGAAAAACAGAATGACAGATACCTTCCATGCCTAGGAAACACTTGTAACTTACATTCGGGTCAGACACCTGAGTCTGTCAGGGAGGCGATGTGACATACATAGGAACATTTTCAGAGTAACCAGCATTGCTATTGCAAAAGTATATCTAGATATAGACAGAAAAGGACAATATATCTAAAGATCAACTTTAAGTAAAGAGGCTTAAATTCAAGGCTGTTATCATAGTTGGCAAATTCAACTAAATGAAGTCATGTGTTGCCTTTCGTAAAATCTGGAGAAATATTTAAGTTACCTGATTCAAATAAAGCACAGAGAAAGCCAGAGGGAGTTAGAAGGATAGGAGTGAGGGAGGGAGAAACAATGAAGAGAAAAATTCATGAGAATCGCGTAGTTGCTTTCTGGTTTCTCTGGCTGCCTTTGCAAATTCTCCCAACAGAAAGGCAGACTGTTAATCAACATACATAGGGCCACCTTGTGCATGTCCCACAGAGGAGGAATGAGGGGGTCCTCCCTTTATGGCCAGTCGGATGCTGTGGGCTCTGTATGTCCCCCTTTGCCCCTTTATTTACATGGCACAGTCTCTAAATCTAATAGGATGGTTAGAGAGCCGCAAATAAAAGTTGGTTTAAGGAGACAACCTTATTTACTGCATGTTGGTTGCACTCTTGCTGGTAATCAAAAGCAGCAATGCCCTGCAAAAGCTCAAGGGACAAAGTCTACAGAAACATCGAGCTCCTAATACCTCTGAAAGGACATGCTCCAGTTAGGATGCATTCCCAGGAAAGCAGCTAACATTTGTGATTCTCACTCTTAGCTATATTTACTTCTTTAAACGTATTGAGTTTTTCATGGAGAACTGAAAAAAACTTCACATGAGAGGAAGAAAGTTACTTCATTACAGCAGTTTTTCGGGCCTGACCAAAAGCTACTTGCTAAGTCACTTGCTCAGACAGCTTTGCTATAAGATACAAAGCTGAGCCCCAAATGAAAAGGTGGTGCCCTCCTGAGATGCAACCCAAGCAAACAGTAAAAAAAGTCATCTTCACTCAGACCTGGACAGTCTCTCCCTCATCTTGCCTCCTTTTCACATGGAAAAAATATGTTGATGATTGCTCCTGGCTGTATTCTTCAAAAAAGGGGGAAAAGTTAAAACCTTATCCTTCAACGCTTCCTTCACCCCAAAGGCATTCATTTATCTTTTCTTTCCCCTTGAACTCTTTTCCTTTGGCATTCTGTTTGGGTCACTCTTTAACCTTTTCCTTGCCATCCATCTGATTTAAACAGTGTTCTAGCATCCCCTACAATCCTTATTTAAGTATGTAAGTGTTTTGTTACATTGATTTTTAGCTTTTTTTAATGGTTTATATTTCACAAGGCATCATTAATACATTATTTGTGGGTATAAAACAACATGGAAAACCTCTGCATCTATTCCTCCCTATACCTTGTGCCAAAGCTAAGAGCCAACAATTGATGGTAATCTGCTATTCACTCAACAAACATTACAACTAAAGACAAAACAATCTTATGAAGGCTGAGTGAGGTTTTTCATGCAAAAATGTAAACCATTATGCTTGCCCTCTAACATAGAGGTCTTGCGAGGAGGATACTTCCAAAACTGTAATATAAGACAGGCTATGGTAAACGTATTTTGAGTCTAATTGGATATAAGTGTATAGGTATTTATAAAAAAGAAATATTAATTTGCTTGGGTAATCAGAGAAAACACGCTTAAGAAGTTGGTACAGGCATACCTCGGAGATATTGCTGTTCGGTTTCAGGCAAAGGCCATAAAACGAATGTAGCAATAAAGTCAGTTACACAAAGTTTTTGTTTTCTCAGGGCATATAAAATTTACGTTTACACTATACTGTAGTCTATTAAGTTTGCAATAGCATTATGTCTTAAAAAATACATACCTTAATTAAAAAATGCTTCATTGCTAAAAAAGTTAACTATCATCTGAGCCTTCAGCGAATCGTGGTAATAACATCCAAGATCACCAATCACAGCTCTCCATAACAAATATAACAATGATGAAAAAGTTTGAAATAGTGCAAGAATTACCAAAATGTGACACAGAGACATGAAGTGAGCAAATGCTGATGTTTTGGTGCTGATCAACATGCTTGATTTGGGGTTGCCGCAAACCTTCAATTTGTAAAAAATGCAGCATCTGTGAAGGTAATAAGGCAAAGAGAAATCAAATGCAGTATGCCTATATATTCAGACAGATTCTATAAATCAAGACTGAAAAGAGATTTTCTATATTTTTGAACTGTAAGCTGTCTAAATGGAACAAATATTGATTGAACCAGGCACTATGCTAGGCACACGATACACGTTTTGGTTAAATGTCATTATCAACCCTGTGAAGTAGCAAAACTGATTTTATGTTAGATGAAGACGAAGCAAAGGGGATACGTGACATATAAAGTGTCAATTCCTAATAACCAATGGAATTGTTATTTGAAGATAGGTCAGTATTATTCACTATCTTTTTATTAAATGACATCATGATATTTGGTTTTCCTCATCAAGGCCTTCGGAACTGAAGTCACATGTATGCTTAGGAAAAGGACCTGATGGGCAAAATAAAATCCATGAAGGGCAGTAGGCTAATGGATTATATTTTGAAAAAATAATATAGCTATTTTTCACATTTTAGTCTGATATTAAGCGACTTTATCAAGCAGGACTGCTATCACCCTCTGAATTAGGAACACATCACTCGATTTTCGAGGGCAAGCTGCACAGTTGCTCCGGGAGAGTAAGGATTCTGACAGTGATTCTTTTAGCCTTGTCTGTCTTTTTCTGAAGTGTGCATTTCCTGTTTTCACAGAAAAAGAGGCTATTTCCTCTTTTTATCCATTTATTTGTCATCAGTTCTATTTAAGGTTAATTTACCTTAAGAGCCAAGGAATCTTATATTCTGTAAGAAAGAGAGCTAATCTACAATAATAGAAAAGGATTCCACATAGTTTTGCTATTTTCAAAAAGAAACCAGCAAAAGCAAAGCTTTCCCCACATCAGTTTCACGAAGAAAAAAACTAGAAAAATAGAAGCTATTATATAAAATGTTCAAGGGAATGTTCACAACTTGTTGTTTGTGCTATTGTTGTATCGATGATTAAGGATGTCAAATGTAAACTAATGAAGTCCAATTTTTCATATCTATTTTTGAATTATTTGTAGAGTATGGGTAAAAGAGCATTTTTTTCTTTTCTTTTTGCTAGCAATGTATCGGCCCCAGAATGAATGGATTTCTGCCCAGACACAAGTGGGTCATTCAGCTGGTCAACAAGGATGTTTCTTGTGAGAGCAGATTTTTTATGGGGACAGCTGTCTAGCAGGAAGTATATTGCCATGTGTTCTTTTTGAATTTAGCAAAAGGCTGTCAAATATTCCTGGTAATGACCCACTTAATTTTATAGTCAGTACTTTTACATAAAAGAGTATTAATAATAATAAATCTGGATCTGGAATCAAGGTTACTATAAGTTGGTTGCAGACAAGACCAAAGGATAAATATATACTATGTAATAAATGACAGCATTTATGTATTCAAGTGACCTGACTTCTATTCACTTCAAAGAAACAAGTAACATTGAATGTAACCTCATTTCCTAGATTCTCAGAATCCCGACCTGAAAAATGTACACTTTACAACCATCCCATGGAAGAAATGTTTTCTGCTGTTAAAAGGCAGATGGAGTAATAGAGTAATTTTTATTGAGCTTGGCTGTGGAACCTTACAAGAGTCAGCTTTTCCTAAGCTACTATGGGAATATTTTACTCTATTTCCACTTTCTTTGGGGTGTAAGCATTGACCTTGAAAAACATATGAAGCACTTTACTGTGGTCACTCCAATGAGCAATGGCCATTTGGGGGAATGGACCCATCTGTTGTTTACGGGGGTGTCTAGTTCTTTGGAGAATCTAAGGTTATGACTTTCATAATATGGGTACTAGTCTTCATATTATCCTAACATAACTGATATGAACAGCAAACACTAGCATATCATTGATTTGGATTTATTGGACTTCATAAAGTGAAGTAACAGTATCATCTACCTTGAAGGAGAAACCAGATTCTTAATTTGCCATTTATTGTCATTCAAGAGTTTATGCAGCTACTCATTTGAGAAACAGTGCCTGGGCATGCTCCTATCCCAGTGGGGTCACAGAACCACGCTTATACCATGCAACACATCAGCTCATTGTCCTGACTTTGATTCAAGTCTTGATCCTTGGACACTTAAAATTCTGTTAATCATGAAGATGAGATTTAACAATGTTAGAGGCTTGTGATAATATGGGCTCTGATTCTTATATCTTGTGGTCAGTTCTCACGTTCTAAAAGATTATCCCAGGGAGCAGCAGTAGTGAAAAAGTACATCAGTTGATGTTGCTTATTAGCCAAACATTGACCACATACATCACCATCTTTCTGCTATTCCTACTTCTACCCGATCAAGTCCATGAGTCCTTTATTTCCTGGCTAATTCCATACAGTGATAGAACTTAATGCCTGAACAATGCTGATACAATTGGAAGGGAATTGTAGCTTTTTGCTACAGAGGGATCCATGCTTTAGGCCAAGGACCCATGATAAGGACAGATACCATGAGTGCTTTGATGAGACACAGGTCTGGTGGACCGACTTGAGCATACTCTTCATAGGGGACCATCCATCCCAATTTGCCTGGCATTTTCTGTTTTAGCACTGGAAACACACTCATAGTCCCAGGCAAACAAAGATGGTTGGTTCACTCTAGTTCTGAATCTGGTCTATTCAATTTCAAAGACATTTCATTTCGCTTCTAAAATGTACAAGATAGAAAGCCATCAGATTCTACTAGGATTGCTGGGTCTATGAAATATTGTCCCTTGGTTTCAGTGAAAGCCCTTTCCAGTTGAAATGCGTCTGGCTTATGTCTTCCAGAACAAGACTAAATGGATAAGATGTTTTGCTAACAGAGTTTCCTACTAATGCGTGAGATAAATAGAGATATAGCTATTCAATAAGTTAAACAATAGAATGTTTGCTGTGGAGTAAAATCATGCAAATATAATGATGACAAATAATGCTAGTCTCAAGAAGACTTCTTAGTAACTAGCGATTTTATCAGGGAACAGTATTATATTGACATATGACCGATTAGATACTAATTCAAATTGCATGATTGGATGGTTGTGATTGGCTGGTTTGATGATAGCCATGATCCTTGCATGACTCAAATTTTTTTGATCTCATGACATATCTTCTATCAATCAGCTAAAAATGGTTTCATCTGTTTAATTTTGACCATCTCTTTTTAAGGCTTTGAATAAATCATGAAATGTAAGATACTTTCACTGATTTTCTACTCACTCATCATAGCCCGGAGAACTCTCCTGGTCTCCACCAGATTTATTTACTATGTAATTTACTCTGGTCCTAAGAGGGTCTTCTTATTTTTTATTTTCTTGTTTGCTTGCTTATTTTTAATCTCAGGCAGATACATTATCTTGACTTTTTAGAGTAAAAAAGCATCTGATTTTTCTTAATGTTTTTACAGTTTTGAACTTTTTTGTTAAACCATTGTATTTTCTGTTCTAACTTCCCTTTATACCCATATACAGAATTATAACTTCAAAATGAAATGTGCTCAAGAAAGGCTTACAGATGAGTTCATCATTACTTTGCTGAATCCATATAAATTATTAAACATATCTTGGTGATATAAAATAAGAGATTAAAGATGATTTTGGTCTTTTTGAGAGGTAGCAAAATGTAATGCAATGAAAGGTAGGAAATATGTTTTCTTCTTCCAGAGTATATTATTACAAGGTATAGTACTTTACTATTTCTCATCTGTTGAGAATTCTCTACTTCTCTTTTTCATCTAAATAATAAAATAAAACAAATAGTATTTTAATATTAAATTCATGAACATTGAGGATTTGATGGAAGCAAGGATTACTGTTTTTAGAGAAGCTACATGTCATAACATAATAGTTAGAAACACACATTCTGATGTCGGATTGTCTGGGTTTAAAACAGTAATTCTGCTACTTACCAGCTCTATGGACTTTGGCAAAATGTTCAACCTCATTGTGCCTTAATTTCTAATCTCACAAATTAGTGTACTAAGAGTACTTACCTCATAGGGTTGTTATGAGAATTTAGCAAGTTAATATATGTAAAATACTTAGCATAGCACAAGCAGAAGAAGAACTATATGTGTCAGTTACTGTATCTGTCATTTTGACTTATACCTCCCTTTCTACAGCTGTGTGCTGATAGGTAACAGGGAATATGTATGCCAGGAGTACATTCATCTCCCTACCTTTCTACATCCTTCACTATAGTTTAAGGAAATGTAGTAAACAAAGCTGCTTATAAAAAACCTTTAAAAGATAAAAGTGAACATCTTACTATTTAATTATTTAGGAGCTGTTTTTCAGTTACAGATATTAAAGTAATTAGTTTGTTTTATTCCCTAGGACCCAAACATGGTCTTTAATATAATAAGAAAGGGAGAATTATATCCAGTTGCTATCTGTTGGTCAACAATTTGGTAAGCAGTGACTCAAGGAACAGACTGATTCTAAAGTAAAAGGAATTTGTCAACAGATGTGTGTATGTGTGTGTGTGCATTTAACATTCTCCTATTCTCAAGACTGAAGAACATGCATGCCCTGTATGCCATTTGATTGGTTTTTTGCTTGCTGGTCGTCATGTCTAAGTATACAAATAAATTCTTAACAGCTTTCATTTAATTTTTACTAATGCCAGTTTTTTTTTTTTTCATCTGTAAAACTGAGATAATGCCTATTTCATAAAACTAATGAAAGAGTTGAAAGGGATAATAAATATGAAGCAACTTGGACAGAGACTGGCCTAAGAATGTTTGATACTGACTTTCCTCACCTACCTCCCAGTACAAGTTCAGTGCC
The DNA here is from genome assembly GCF_009873245.2 of Balaenoptera musculus. Classification (NCBI taxonomy): domain Eukaryota; kingdom Metazoa; phylum Chordata; class Mammalia; order Artiodactyla; family Balaenopteridae; genus Balaenoptera; species Balaenoptera musculus. The sequence continues at coordinate 157,161,950 of NC_045786.1, forward strand.
TTTGGTTTACTGACTTGGGAACTGACTAGAGTATTTTAGAGTCCACTGTGATCTCCAGGACCTTATAAACTTTCCCTATTTTCTTCGCACAAACATGGGAGTTTGGTTTTAGACCACACTCAACTTTGAATTCTCCCCAGGGTTACCTTGAAAAAGACTTCACCCTGAACTTGCCTCAAAATTTACTTCCATTTTCTGTTTGTACCACTCCCTACTTTCCATTTTCCTTCTTTTCTAAAATACTTGTAATAAGGATGGTTCTTACTGTTTGAACCAAAATTCTTAGATTTTCTGAAAAGTCACACCTGGGTAAATCCACATATGAGGAACTGGAATCCAGACATAAGAACTGGACAAAAGGAGATCCAGCATTTGTAGAAGGATTAATCTATTACAAATCCCAGTAGGACATAGATACGGGAGCCTTTAATTTCAGATCAATTAAATGCACACACACATCCACACTTTCTATTAATGTTATCTATGCCATAAAATTAATATAAAATGAAGCTTTCATTCGTGCAATGTTCAATTTTCTGTTCATGCATGAATTTGTAGAAGGAAAATCATATAAAAAAAACTAATAGCCATCTAGAATTCATCTTACAGAAAATCTAATCACAAAGTAAGATATTTGTGTATCTTTGGTAGATATATCAGAAGCAAAGAATCTTTTTGTAAAAGAAACATACTAAATCCCTGCTGCTCCTGAGAGACCATCTCTTCTGCTAGCCATTTCTATCCACTAAGAGAATTTTTGTGAACTTAAAGTGTTTTAAGAGTAAAAAATAGCCTTTTACAGACACTCACACTTCAAGTTAACGGAAATATTATGTCATCTAGAAAACAAACTCTGAATGGGGACACTTGGACTTTGTTGAAAGTTCATGTTTTGATTGCTTGAACATTTCCAAGCAGTTGAGTCAATGTTCCACAGCAGCATTTCTTCTGGACACCCTGGTTTCCTTCAAGTCCAACTCAAAAGATACACCCTACTTACATTTAAATCTTAAGCTAAAAGATACATATACCCTGCTTAATGTTGTTTGCATAAACAACATTCCAAATCTACTTTGTTCTGATGATGGTTTGGTATGTGCTAAGAACATGGCTGAAAGTTAATTCAACAATGCAGTGGTGAGCTGGACTCGACTTCACTATAGAGACAGGGTGAAACGTGGTCTCTTTCCACTTGCCAATAGTCACATTCAATCAGAGTTTCATTGTCACTGCTTCACCCCAGGAACAAAAAGTAAACCAAAAAAACATAGAGGGGGAGAAGGAGGAGAAAAAAGCAGGGGTGGGGGATTGGCTGTGGGGGAAGAGAAGGAGAAGGGCAAAATGAAACACAAGCCAAAAAAACTCCTTTTCTGGTGTAGTAGTTGACAATCTAAAAGTTATGTGTGTGACATTTTTAAATTAAACAGAAACTGTGCTTCTCCCCTTTTTTTGCTTGCCCTACTCATGTTTCCTTTGAAAAAGATTTCAGGCATTGTAACACCATGAAACCATTTCTTGAGGGTCAGTTGAGAGTCTCAGTTCACTAATTGAAAGTGTACATACTCTTCCACATATTGAGAAGGTTCATTTTCCATTTTCTTCTTTATGCATTATTTAAGATCTGTGAAAAGGGATGAAGGGATAAAAACCCTTTAGTTTTCTGTCCAAAAGATCCCAATATTATCTTCTCTATAAGCTTCACGGGAAAAGGAAAAAAAATCGGTGGAAGTTGCAGTCATTTTTTTGCATCAAAGAATTCCTTGCTCTGCCTTGAGTCTCAGAAATGACTTTAGAAATTCTTAAAATCAGTAGATTTGAATGATCTCATTCCCTACCAAAGACAATGAACAAACAAGAGAAGACATAAGAATTGAACTAAGCTAAATTAAGACCATGAACAAGGCCACATACACATTAATTTCATTTCTAATTAGCTCACCCTCTCTGAGTTGAAACTTAAACTATTTGTTCTGCTTATTTAGTTTCAAAGACGGGATTTCAGTTGTTTTGATATTCATAAAATAAAGTATAAGCTATGGAGTTTTTAGCATGGCTTTGTTTTGGGCCTAGCACAGTAAAAAACAAATCTATTACCTGATTATATTCTCAGTAATCTATACCTATAATCTATTTGGAAAAATAAGATTAACAAACACAGGACAAGTAGAGAAAAATGAGCATCTGCTAAGTAATGTTGGTCAAAAGGATGTTATGAGTTTACTGATGGGAGAGATCAATGTGTTTTAATATAGTGGAAAAAAAAAAGAAAAGGAGAAATGTCCTTGAAATGAACTAGATTATGAGCAGAGCCTGACATAAAACACAAGGTCAGATGTTGATCTGATTGAGTAGAAAAGGAAGCATGCTGGGGAAAGATCATGATTATTTAGATAGAGCAGGCTCCAATTATAGGAAACTTTCCCTTTAATGGCACCCCAAAAGTTAGAGGGTATATTTGTGGAGAAAAATAAACTACTTTTCCTTTTGGGTTACATAAGCAGACATGGGCTGGATTTTTCCAAACAGAACCTAAATAACAGAAAATTTTAGTGGAGAAAATAAACCTGCTCGGCACTTGTGAAATAAGATATACTGAATCTTCTGCAGTAGAAAGATAGACAGATGATAATCATATGTGCATGATCCCAGTATCCAAGACAAAATTCACTCTTTCCAAATTCTCAAAAGAAAGCAAATGAGAAAATGAATTAGCATGACATCATTGTATAGTCAATATCCTAAACTAGAATCCACTGTAACAGATTTAAAAATCAACTGTTTGCAAAGTTTGCTGTCTTTTACTACTATTACTAACAAATTAATCAGAGCACACCTCGCATCTCTCTTTGGCATGTAGTGTGCACAACACTGCAGCTGAGAACCACATTCTTTGTGCTAATGCCATGTGTCACCTTTTTGTGCAGCTGTAAAGGTCATGAGGTGGTTAGAATGAGAAGAATTTCATCACTGTGATGTTCCTTTGCCAGTCAGAGGCAGACTGCACTCTACACACAACTACACACACAAAATCCCTTTCAGTCCCAAGTAACTAAGAGAAGATGTGGGAGAACATCTTCATGGGAAAAAGAAAAAATAAAACAAAAAACTGTGTAGAAGTTGCAGTCATATTTAAAAATTTTGAATCTTAAAATAAGATAAAATTATTTTATCAAAGGGCAGAGCCTTCCTAGGAATACATTTTGAAAGTAGCTATTTCTTCCCACCAATTAAGAAAAAAAATGGTGGGAATGGGTAGTATAAACAAATACCCCCAACACAGTGTATTAAGATTAAAAACTTTGTGCTTCACTGGTAAATCAAAGGGACTGAGACAAGAGAATTCAGTAACTTGGATTGACACGGACCAGCAAAGTAGGCTTTGTTGGCTATCCCCACAGAAAATGGATAGATTGTGAGATTTTTTTTAATCTGAAGAAAGACAGCTAAATTGTAGAGAAGGTCTTTAGAACCTTGCTACTCAAAGTGGAGCCCACGGACAAGCAGTAACAGCATTAGCTGGGAGCTTGTTAGAAAGTCAGGCTGCCAGGCGTCTCTCTAGAGCTTCTGAATTTGAATCTGCATCTTTAAAAGATTCCTCAGGTCAGTTATAAAGTTTAAGTATCACTATTTTAGAAGACTGGGAGAGCTGAGAAGTGTGACTATGGGACAGATGGTTAATGAGAACAGAAATCCTTCACAGTGAAAGAAGAGTTCTGAAAATTAAGTGGAATCTTCAGGACTGTCCATGGGAACATGCCAGAACCCTCCCAGGAGGCTCCCAGAAGCTATTGTTAGAGTCAGTGAGAAGGAAAGGTAGGCAAGCTTCAAAGATCACTGGGAAACCAAGCAAAGCACAGACTAATTCAACCTACCACCAATCAGATGTCCAGAAGAGGTACTGATAGTATCAATGCTGGCAGTTCCAGAGAATTTCTTGTGGTAAAAACTTAAGCAGACATGAAGAGTTTTAGACAAAATTTCGGAGACCCTGTAACCATGTTACTCAACAAATTGCTTTTAAGTCCATACTGTGTGTTGGGCATTATGGTAGTTGTACTTGTTAAGCAAGACCAAATCTCCACCCTCGGGGCATTTAAAAGGCATTTGGTTTTAGGTCAGGGAAGTAATCAAAATCACAACATGGAATAGTCACAGCATGGAACAGAAATCCTATACAGACTTCTAGGCACATGGCAAAGAGGGTTTGCAAATCCCTTAGGGACAGACATTTTTGAAAGAACAAGGCCACACCTGTGCTATATAAATTGTAATTGTGCCTGTGTGTGGGCATGTGTATACTTGTATTCAGTTTGCCCAAATTGATTTTAGTCTTATCATCATTATTTTTAGTTGTCTCCAAATCCTTAGGTCAGAAATAAAACCCAACCCCTAAACTTTGGGAACTGCCAAGAGTGGCCCCAGCAGCCATAGTTCTAATCGACTCTTCCTACACATTTGACTGGACCAAAAGTAAAATCTTTACTCAAACTGGTCCTATAGGATTCTCTCTCCCAGAGATTTGACCTTGGGAAAAAGAGGCAGCTGCAAGAGTAGCCAGACCTTGGAGACATTGTAAACTTGAAGACCATTGGGTGGCATCTTCCACCATATGTTTGGAGGAGAAGAGACTGGACTGCAGAAAGAGAAAAGTAAAGCAGAGAGCAGAAAGGAGCAGACATTAGAAATCATGTGGCCTTTCCAATCCTGCTTCAATTCTTTCTTCAAGTTTGGCTTTACTTCATGCTTCTGGATTCCAAAAGAGAAACTTGTCTTATGATGAATTTCCTCACTTAAACTGTTTAAATTAATTCCTTAAATTAGTATTCATTAGCTTTGATTTTACTTGCAACAAAAGACACCTTAACAAAGATACCCACTGACTATGCTGGTATGATGTAGACATCAGGAGGCTGGACCACTTGCTAGAAAACCAGTACCGACACCTGGTTATATTCAAGCAGCCTTCCTCTTTAAAGGTGTATCTGTTATTAACTTTGAATATATCAGGTTGTAAAATTTTACAACCAGTGATCATACTTGGCGGTGCCTTTATGGCTACATCTCAACTCATTTGCAATTGGTCAGAACAATGAAACCAAGTTCCTTTAATGTTGTTCGTGCATGATACAGGTGCAGGGTTTCACAAATGTCACTTCGCACAACAACTTTAGGGGTTCTGTAAGAAGTCCAGAATCTCAAGCCTCATTCCAGTTATATTGAATCACTATTTGGAAATGCATATTTTTAACATGTCCCTCAGATGATTCTGTCTCAGATAATCCAGAGAACTTACTTCTAGAAACATATTTTAGACTGTGGTTCTTAATTCAGAATTGCTCACAACAATATTTTGAAAAGCTTTTTCAAAATATACATGCTGAGTACCACCTCATACCTGCTGAATCAGAAATTTGGCCAACATGTATTTGCACAAGATCCCCAGGTGATATCAAAGCCCACTTCTGGTTAAGAATGAAAGATTTGAGGAACTCGACAGTGATTGATTCAGCTCTACCTTGAACGTGGCCTCCTTCCATTGAGATCTACTCTGCGACACCAACAATATTTTCTTTCAGGGGCCACTTTCAATGTTTAAATTTGTTCAAATCCAAACTAGTCAGACTATAGCTATGTTGACCTAATTTAAAATCAACATTTAAAACACTGTCCTTCCTTTATCCTCTGATCAGAGGTGCATTTTTTCTAATTTGGAAGCTTTCCTACCACTGTAATTTAAATGGTAAATAACTGGAGATGGAATTGACTTTAAATACACTATTCATTTATTTGCTTTGCAGTGTCTCAAAGTTCTAAGGCCAAAACTCCAGACTTCTCCAAACTAAAAGAAAATTCCTTCTGTCCTATTCCCTGCCACTTGTATTTTAGACCTTACATATCTCAAAAGATAAACAAGTCTTCTTTATATCAGATACCAAGATCAGAGCAAAAAATCAAAATCCGCAAAGTTTTCTTTGCATAATTTAGCCTTTTCAAAGTTTTCCTGAGGAACACCAGCAATGGATTTCAGTGAATATACAAAATGCCCAAATTTCTGCAAATTTGTAAAGTCCATTGTTTTTGTATGCAGAAGTTGATATACCCTCTGTGACTTTCTATTACCACCTCAACTCATTGGCTTTTGGATAATGTGAGTTCCAGTCATTTATTTAGAATTGACCTTTGAGGGAATTCCTGCTACAGATCTATAAGCAATGAGCACAAGGACATATACAGTTAAGCTTTGAACAACATGGATTGAACTGCATGGGTCCACTTATATGCAAATTTTTTTGAATAGTAAATACTACAGTACTGCACAGTTGAATCTGTGGATGCAGAACTTGGGATATGGAGAAATCATGGGGCCAACTATAAGTTACATGATGATTTTCAACTGCACGGAGGGTCAGCTCCCCTAAACTTGACATTGTTCAAGGGCCAACTGTATATAGTTTCCTGTATGTAAGCATGAGTGTTATATGTACTTGTGGATGTGGGGTTTTTTTCCAGCATTTTTTATTACGATCAAAACCAAACAAATAAATGAAGAAATGAAGTAGAAATAATTGGACTGCCAGTGAAGAGGGATATGAGTTGAACATTTTAGTATATTCACTTCATGAAATAATACACAGCTATTAAAATGAAAGAAAGGGGTAAAGGGGGTATAAATTTATTTTATAAAAAGATGACCCAGGTAAACTTCACCTTCATAGTGTCCCAGAATCAAATAATATTCCTCAATTAATTAAGAAGCAGGGGCAAAATTTAAATAAGTATCAAAAGGAGGGGTTCATATTCAAATTGCCTGGTTGGAATAAGTGTCAGATTCTATTTTTAGACAAATAACTGAGCTGTCCACATAATGTCCATCCCATTTGCAATATTATGTTGGAGAGAAGGACAACCACCCAAAATTACCTAAAGAGGCTAGAGCAGAAAATGTTGGTCAGTGTCTAACTAATAAAAATTGATGGAAAATAAGGAATATCTCAGTTTCTAAGAAAACCTAATTTTCTCTCTGTGCAGAATTAATGCTGTGTTGCTGTCATGCTTTATAGGTCAAAAGAGGGCTGCAGTGGATTTCTGAAACCAGAGTGTAGCCATGAGGTGAAGGGTAAGAGGCATATGAGGTGATGGTCCAGAAGCTCAGAATTCTTGGAAAGGAAGTCACATTGATGTTGATAGAAACCCAAGCTTCTGCCATGGTCCTCTTCTTGTGGTCCACCCCCCTGAGAGATTGGAGATGTACTCTCCCTTCAGAACAGTAGAGAGTGTTCCTGTTTGCCACCTTGGTGAACCTGTCTTTTCCTGACAGGCCCCTGGGCCATTATCCTCCGCAGCTTTTGCTCAGGAAAGTAGTTGGCAGAATCTTGCCTGGGCTGCCTCCACATTCTGCCACTCTGGTATCCTGAGAGGTCTACCTTCCTCCCTCTATGCGTATATGCCATGAAAAAGGCCATGTCAAGAAGGAAAATGACTTTGAAATTACTCTTTACCAAATGTTTCCACAAAATTCCCTTCTTTGAGGTGTTCCTGAACTGCATTTTTGGGTTTCTGTGTTACATCTTTTTCATGTGTGTGCATGGCATCTTGAATTACAGTTCCATTTATTTATAAAAAAGGAAAGGAAAGGAAAGGAAAGGAAGAAAGAAGAGAGAAAGAAAGGAAGGAAGGAAGGAAGGAAGGAAGGAAGGAAGGAAGGAAGGAAGGGAGGGAGAGATGAGGGAAGGAAGGAAGGGAGGAGGAAAGAAAAAGGAAAACAGAGAGGAAGGGAAGGAGGGAGGGAGGAAAGTAGATGCAGAGTAACTGACCTAGAAGAAGGTTCTATCTAAAATATTAAGTGTGAAAAGTCAGCTACAGAGTAATATACGTAGTCAAATCAATAATCAAAATAACAACAAAATGTAGACCTGTTCATATACCTGTATATGTTGATGTGAGCATAGGAGATGTGAGCAAGAGTACAAACATTCAAATGTTACTTCAAGGAGTGGGATTGGAGGGGAGTAGTATTGTCTTTATGCATTTCTATAGGGTTTGATTGTTGCATGAGCATGTTTTATTTTGTACTTTCACAAAATGTGATACAGAGAAAAAAGGTAGATCAAGAGAGAAAAATGGGAAAAGAAGATGAATAAACATAAAAATAAACAAAAATGGCTAACAAGAATAAAAGATTCTGCCATACTAATAATTAAAAATGCAAATACAAGTAAAGAAATTCTATTTTCCCCTCTTAAACTGGAACACATTAAAGAAAAAATAATTCTCAGTGCTGATTAAGGCACTCTGAGAACAGCACTTTCACACACTGCTGGTGTGTAATTTGGAAAAATCTTTCTGGAAATCAGCTTGAAAAAAATATCACGCACATAAGGATGTTCACATCTTTGATTCAGTGGATCCCTGTTTAGGGACTTATATTAAGTAAACAAGCAGAAATGACAGCAAGCATGTGTGTAAAATGGTCTTTACTATAGTTTCCTTAAGAAGTAGCACAAATGATCCCACCATCCTTGCCATGAAAAAAGAAAAAGAAATCCATAAATGCTTTCTTATATTTCTCTCTTTCTCCTCATCTCCCTTACACCCAGCACATCTAAAATGCCTTCCCTTCACTTATCCACACAACCCCTCGAGAGCCCTGATGACCCTGTTTACGCCATCCTTTCACAGGGAAAGTGACTGAAATGCTCCTAGCACAAAGTCCCCAGCACAGCGGGGCTTTTCTTGTCTGACCACTTTTCTGCAGCAAATCAACCCCAGCAGGATAATTCAGCTGAATAAAACAAGTAGCCCTACACCAAAAAATATAATAATCCAAGATATAAACTTGTAAAGAGTGGTTTTTAACTTTTCTTTCTAAATTTCTATATTTAACAATTTTCTATTATGGACATGAGTTGACTTTATAATCTAAATAAAACACCTGGTTTAATTGTTAAATATTTGCAATCCTCTTAAAAGGTCTGTTGCTTCCTATAACTTGTGAAGAGTGCTTATTCTAGTATTAATTATTTGTAATTTGTAAAAACAAACAACTTAATTATTTCAGATAGACAGATATTTGGAGTGAATATTCAGAAAGACGTCATAAAATAAAAATGTTATGATTCAAAAATATGCACAGGTGGTTCTCCAAACTGCTCAAAAATCATGGCTATATATATATATATATTGGATCAAGTGTCTCTTGGAGAATCTAATGGTATTACCTTCTCTCATGAAAAATAAATATCTGCCCACTCTATTAGTTTCTTAGGGCTGCTATAACAAAATATCAGAAACTAGGTGACTTAAAACAGAAGATATATATTGTCTCACAGTTCTGACAGCTATAAGTCCAAAATTAAGGTGTCACTTGAGTCATGCTTCCTCTGAAACCTATAGGAGAATCCTTCCTTGCCTCTTCCTAGCTTCTGGTGGTTTGCTGGCCATCTTTGGCATTCTTAGTCTTGTAGATGCATCACTCCAATCCTCCATCTCCACATGGAACACTCCTCATGTCTTCACATGGTCTAACCTTTGTGTGTGTCTGACTCTGTGTCTAGATTTTCCCGTTTTATAAGGACACCAGTCATATTGGATTGGAACCTCTTTAAAGAAACTATTTCCAAACAAGCTTATAGTCTGAGGTACTAAGTGGTAGAACTTCAACACGTCTTTTTTTTTTTAATTTTATTTAAGTATAGTTGATTTACAATGTTGTGTTAACTTCTTCTGCACAGCAAAGTGATTCGGTTATACATACACATGCATACATAATATATTCTTTTTCATATTCTTTTCTATTATGGTTTGTCACAGGATATTGAATACAGTTCCCTGTGCTATACAGTAGGACCTTGTTGTTTATCCATCCTATATGTACCTATATAAACTAATTTGCATCTGCTAATCCCAGTCTCCTAATTCTTCCCTTCCCCACCCTTCCCCCCTTGGCAACCACAAGTCTGTTTTCTATGTCTGTGAGTCTTTTTCTGTTTTGTAGATATGTTCGTTTGTGTCATATTTTAGATTCCACATATAAGTGATATCATATGGTATTTTTATCTTTCTCTTTCTGACTCACTTCGCTTACTATGATAATCTCTAGATACATCCATGTTGCTGCAAATGGCATTATTTCTTTCTTTTTTGTAATATTCAACATGTCTTTTTTGAGGAGACACAAACACAATTCAACCTGTAACAGTCACCCAACACATTTCATCAACCAATCCCAGGTCAGAGACACGCTAGTATTTTGTCTCTGGACCCCAACTTGAGGACCTCATTCTGAAGATTGCTGGAAACCTACTATCCCTGAGCAGTCATTCTCACAAAGTTAGGTAATGACATTTCCAAACACAAATCAAATCAACCCCAAAGGCAGAAAAACCTTTCCACTAAGAACGTTAAGAAGTTGTAGGAAAAATGTATTCTGAACAATTTGCCTTCACCTCAATGTCAGAAGTCTAACAATCGAGACATTTGGAAGACTTTGCTGATAGTTATTGGCTTCTTTTCTAATATAAACCTAGCTCACAATGTATCTCAACAAAGATTATGAATGGGCACAATACTGATGTCCTGATGGAATGCAAATGCTTCTGAAGTTTACCTGTCAAGAGCAATAAAGCCTAGCTGAAAACTCTTAGTAATAGAAATAATTTTATTTGTATTTTTATGCTACTATCAGAATTGAATTTTATATATTATAATGTTACTAGCACTGAACCTAATATATTTTTACATAATATCATAAAAAAGTTGCTGTACTTTACTCAGATTCTGAATTTTTAATTTTGCAAAAAGTAATCTGTTTCAATAGTTAATAGGAAATCTGAAATCAGAGAGGCATTGGTTTTCTAGTTACTGATTATGGGCATATTACTTATCTCTCTTCATCTTAACTTTCTGCTTTGTAAAATGGGGAAAATAATAACTACCTCACAGGATTAATAAATATGGAGTAAGAATGACTTTTCCAAACCTATCTCCAAAGCTTATTAGCATATTCCCCAAATATTCAGCCAATATGTGCCTCAGTTTACCCATCTACAGAAATTAAAATATAAAAAACAAGCATGACAATGGTATTTATTGTACATGTTTGTTATACAAATTAAACAAAGTAGACCACATAGAAGAGAATCTATATGTAATGTATGTATAGTGTTGGTCGGGATTCATCAGAGACACAGATCTAATAGGATGTGAACATGTATAAAAGGATATTTATTATAAGAAATTGGCTCAAGCGATATGGAGGCTGGTAAGTGCAAATTTGCTGCCCTTTGGGAACAGGCCTGATAAGCAGGCTCCAGCCACACTTGTAGGGCAGATCCTAGGAAGCTGTTCCTTTTGGCTGACTCCTTCCTGGTGCCTTGCCTTGTACCCAGTGGCATCTTCCCACAGCCTTTGACTTCCCTCCTAGCCTCAGGGTCACATCACTCCTTTACTCAATCTCTTAAGAGTTCTCAGAGCAATAAAGGGTGTCCTATGTCTTCAGGCTCCTCCCAGGCCCGGACTGTCCGGGGTTTGGATTCTGCTGTGGGGCAGCCAATGTCAGTGAGGTTGGAGCTGATGTTGGCTTTGCGAGGTCAGCTCAAGGTGGCTCAGGGAGTTGTCAGCCATACCAGAAGCGCACGGCAGGTGCAGGAACCAGCGACACCTCCCTCTTCTGCTGGGCAGCGGCCTGGTAGCCCATGTGCAGCCCACCTGTGACCCTGTTGCACTGTGGCCGACTGGAGAGCCCAGAGAACCAGTACTGCAGAGAAAGTCACAAGGCAGTCTGCTGGAGAATCTCCGCTCACTTGGGAAGGCCTATCTTTTTGTTCTATTCAGACCTTCAACTGATTAGGTGAGACCCACCCACATTACAGAGGGCAATCCGTTTACTCAGAGTTCACTGATTTAAATGATAATCTCATGCAAAAATACCTTCCAAGTTGACATATAACATTCACCATCACTCGTGCTAAATAAATATTGGATATTCTTTCACGTCACTGTTCTCTAGGTAGGCTAACACCCTGGCCACGAGGCAGAGGGTGTTAGAAGGCTAACAGAATTTTCTTTTAAAAATCAGGAGGAAAACAAAGACTGAGCTTACAGAAAAAAAGATACAGGGTGGGACTCCAAGATTGGAATTAAAAAAAAAAAAAAAAAAACTAGAAAAGATTTGAAAATCTAGAAATTTAGATTTGAGATTTTAGAATAAAAATAGAAGCAACTGAGTGGGAAGCTTTCTTACTAGGAGGAATCTAGTAAACACATTTACTGAAACTTGAGAAGGCAGCAATTACACTGTAACAAGAGATTGCCACTGAGGCTAAGCTATTTGCTATTCTCTGTTTCAGCCCTCCTTGGATCCCTTATGTGATAAGATTTCTGGTTAAGGCCAATATAGATCTTTTAAGATTAGGATAACATGAGCAATTTCACAGAATTGGAGAAGAAAAGAAGTCCTTAAGTTAACGTAGCAATTTCTGCACCATATTCTGTCTTCACTAATCAACTGTAAATAACCAGTTCATACAGTTCTGAAAATCAATCTCATATGTTCATCCTACCATTTGGACTGAATTTAACACAGTGTTATGTAATTAGCAGACACTGTTTACTGTGGATTGAACATGTAATTGATGATTTGATATTGCAAATGACGGTTCTGGGCAGGAAATTTTTTTCCAATAAATTTAGTAGCACAGACCCATTGCCTGCATTTTTCTCAGTTCTGCACTTTGCATGAAGTAGGCACCATGATAGCCAATCAGAAAATCTGTTGGATTCCTGAGGTAAAACTGCCACAGTCTTTTAATTAGTATCTCTTTGCACAGCCCATTCTGTGAACATATTTTAAAACTTTCCCCCTTATCACATATGTGTTGCAAATTAATAGTTAGCAACTTTCCTCATGCCTGGAATTAAAATATATATCAAAGAGACTCAGTATTGGAATAGCTAGAACTTCCAGCCAATTGCCCTGCCAACATTATGAAATATTATCTCTGGGAGTATTTTCAGGCTGTGAAGACTTCTTATGGGTGGAGCAACAAAAAATAATAGCCCTACTCAAAGTTAGGATAAAGACTATTATTTGGAGATTGGTTCTAGATAAGAACTCTTCTTTGGGAAGTTATACGAATGCTTGAGAGAGTGTGTGTGAACATGTGTTGTGCACAAATTAATGTTGACTGTTCGGAAAATATTATATTTATAATAACTAATTATTGAGTGTAACGTGTGATATACTTACATTTCATGAAACAATGTGTGTAAACCAAACCAAACAGCAAGGTGCTTTTAAAATGTGTGTTCTCTTGAAATTTAATCCTCAGTGGAAATCCATGAGTTGCCATTTTTTTCCTAGCTCTGAATGAGGAAACTGAGTCTCAAAAGAGTTAGTGACTTTTTCAGGATGCCCCGGGTCTATCCATTTCCAAGACCCATGTTCATTCTACTAGACATGGGGTCAGAAAAATTCAGGCCAAATTTGGCTTGCTGTGTGTTTTTGTAAATACTGCTTATTCATTTATGCGTGGCCTATGGCTGCTTTCACACTACAAGGGCAGAGTCCCCTAGCTGCAACACAAATCCACATATATCCTCAGATATCTACTGCCTTGCCCTGCACAGGAAAGCTGGCTGACTCTTGCACTAGACTGTGCCTTCAGCTTTGTGTGAAGAAGGATACCACTAGACTTTTCCTTTGAGACCATCAGTAAAGACAAAGAAATAAGATACAAGCTTTTGTTCTGGTTATAACTGCTCAAATGCCTGATGAATAAGGTTGACCCATTTCTACTTCTTTGGATTCTTTGTTGTAAACAAAAGAAAGCAGCTTTGATGGACTTAAGTTAAAAGGAGTTTTTGGATACGTTAATAGCTCCAGAATCAAAACAAAAACTACAGAAAAAAGCTTTGGAGGGTCCAAAGACGGTGAACTATGTCAAAGTCCTGGTCTCGGGAATCCTCTGTTTGGCATTGCTTTGTGTGCTGTCATCCTGGAGGAGTTCAGGGCAGCATCGAGGTATGAGCATCGCTGCTCCTCTCCATGACATGCAGCAGGAGAACAATTCTCCAACCAAGTCTCAAGATTCGAGGCTCAGGCAAAGCATCTGAATACTTGTATTTGGACAACATGACTCTTTAGTCACCAGGAGTGCACAGAAAGAATAAGTATGTCCATCACCACCATTTCCATCAGTGTCTATAGGATGGTTCGCCAAATCAGAAGGATATTCCAATGCTGAGCTGGAAATTCAGGAAATGCGCATTATACCATTCTCTTGACTCCCCATCTGCATCTTTCTAGACATCTACTAACTAAAAGACAAATTCCCCTGTTATTTACTTTCCAGATTATGGGTATAATTAATGAAATATTAATATTATGCCCAACTTTTGACAGTTGCGAAGGTAGAACCTCAGTTCCGCATGCACACTCACATACACACACACACACATACTTTCAGATTCCTTCCCTTTTGTAGGAAGTGGAGATGCTCCCAGGGGTATCAGAGCATATTCACCAACAAGCATATTACCTTCTCTTGCAAGTGGTTACCAAATTACCTTAGCCCCCTTCTAGGCTGATGTTTCATAATCTCTTAGCGTCACCATTTTTGACATTAGGTTGCTCCAGGGCATGCTCCCTTCACTTTGTTCCTTTTGCCAGAACTGCCTTTAAAGCATTACCCCATACTGTACTCACTTGGCCACCTTCCTCGCGGCTGCCACTAGTCACCTCGGGGCCATTCTGCAACAGTTCCACTCAAGCTGCCACCTGCATTGCTAGACTCCCAGCTTTGTAGCCTCCACTTACAGCTCCCTCTGGCTGCTTCCATGGGATAGTTTTCTCCTAGCTGATCCCTTTCTGCTCCATTTAATGGATGGATGGCCCATTGGTGGCTGCTGCCCACCCTCACTCTCCCAACCCCCTTTAAATAAGTAGGGGAACAATTCTCCTTATATAAAGCTTTTAAATAGCAAGTAGCTACATATTGAGGTTTAAAACTCGTAGCTTGCATATGCAACTTATTTTTTCTCCCTACATTGTGCGCACTATTTTCAGTAGCTAGATTAAGTTTGGTTCTAATAACAATGAGCACACAACACTCAGAGCCATTATTCTACTCTGATCCTCAAGCTCTGTGTTTGATTCCAACTTGTATTGGCTTCTTTTCACAAAACAAGAATTCTTTTCAGAGGGTCCTATAATCCCCTCCTGAAATTCCCCCCTTATCAATTAAGCTTCAAGTCACAGGAAGTGTCTGAGTACTAATAAAACCCAACCATTTGCACTCTTCACATTCTTTTACTGGGAGCCTCCTTTGTCTCTATATAAATTAGTTAATTCTAATATGCACCAGATCACTATTCCCTGTTCCCTCAGTCAGGAAATTCTTTATAAAATCTCAAATTTATGTTTCCCTTCATTAAAGCCTGAATTCTTTCTATTCAGACTTTTTCAACATAAACAGAGGATTTGTAATCTTTTCCATCTTTTATCTCTTTCTTTCACTTACTCAGAAATGAAGATTAAGAATTAAAATATAGCTAATTCTTAGAGAGTTTATGGTATGCCAGGAGTTATTTTACACTCCATGTAAATGACCATTTGAACCCTCACTACATCACCATAAGCTTATGAATTAGGTCCCATTATCACCATCCTTGTTTTACAGATGGAAAAGTTAAAGCACATAGAGTGTATGTGTGACATAATAAGAAATATATATTTGGTCTTGGCCCTGGTTCTTGATAATATTTAGGCTCTGTCCTCATTTCCTGGCACACAGCTCCTAAAACCATTGGTTTCTCTGAAGCACTGTGTCTTTTTGTATGCTAATGAGATGACTGGTGGCTGTGGACTCCTGGATAGCTTCAGGACCTGGGCTGGCCGCCAGGGGAACTAACCAGTGATTACAGGGTTGGAACTTGAAGCGCCCGCCGCTCCAACCTCCAGGAGAAGAGATGACTTGGACTTTGAATTAATCACCAATGGCCAATGGTTTAGTCAGCCATACCTAAAAATTAAGCCACCATAAAAATCCTAAATGACAGCTACTAAATTTATCAAAACGCTTCTAGGTTGGTGAACATGTGGAGGTGCTGGGAGGGTGGCCTGTCTGGAGGGGACATGGAAGTGCTGTGCCCCTTCCCCCATATCTTGCCTTACCCATTTCTTCCATCTGGCATTTCCTGAGCTGTATGATTTTTTTCCTCCTCAACATACTTATTTTTCAAACTTTTTTTGGATTTTTTTTTTTTCACTGAAGTATAGTTGATGTGCAATATTATATAAGTTACAGGTGTACAACATAGTAATCACAATTTTTAAAGGTTATATTCTACTTACAGTTATTATAAAAATATTAGCTATATTCCCTGTTGCACAATATATCCTTCGATCTTATTTATTTTATACATAATAGTTTGTACATCTTAATCTTCTACACCTACCTCGCCTCTTCCCTTCCCTCTTCCCACTGGTAACCACTCGTTTGTTTTCTGTATCTGTGAGCCTGTTTATTTTTTGTTATATTCACTAGTTTGCTGTATTTTTTAGATTCCACATATAAGTGATATCATGCAGTACTTGTCTTTCTCTGCCTGACTCATTTAATTTAGCATAATACCCTCCAAGTCCATTCATGTAGTTTCAAATGGCAAATTTTCATTCTTTTCTTTTTTTTTTTTGTGCCTGAGTAGTATTCCACTGTATATTTATACCACATCTTTATCCATTCGTCTGTTGATGGACAGTTAGGTTGCTTCCATATCTTGGCAATTGTAAATAATGCTGCTATGAACATTGGGATGTGTGTATCTTTTTTAATTTCCTTTTTTTTAGATATAAACCCAGAAGTAGAACTGCTGGGTCATATGGTAGTTCTATTTTTTAGTTTTCTGAGAAACCTCCATACTGTTTTCCACAGTGGCTGCACCAGTTTACATTCTCACCAACAGTGAACGAGGGTTCCCTTTTCTCCACATCCTCACCAACATTTGTTACTTTTGTTCTTTTTGATGACAGACATTGTGACGCATGTAAGGTGATATCTCACTGTGGTTTTAATTTGTGTTTCTCTGATGATTAGCAGTGTTGCACATCTTTTCATGTGCCTGTTGGCTATCTGTATGTCCTCTTTGAAAAAAATGTCTATTCAGGTCTTCTGCCCACCACCCCCCCCACTTTTTTTTTAATTGGATTGCTTGGGGTTTTTTTTTTTATTTGATATTGAGTTGTATAAGTTGTTTATATATTTTGGATATTAACTCATCAGTCATATCATTTGAAAATATTTTCTCCCATTCAGTAGGTTGTCTTTTTATTTTATCAATGATTTCCTTCACTGTGCAAAAGCTTTTATGTTTAATTAGGCCCCATTTGATTGTTTTTGCTTTTATTTCCCCTGCTTTAGGAGACAGATCCAAAAAAAAAACATTGCCACAATTTATGTCAAAGACGTAAGTTGTATCTTTTTATAATAAAAAGGTGATTAAAATAATTAAACTATTTTCCTGAGTTTGGCGAGCCATCCTGAGTTCTGTGAGTCATTCTAGCAAATTATAGAGCCTGATAAGAGGATTGTGGGAACCTCCAATTTGTATCCAAGTCAGAGAGAAGCTGTGGGTGACCAAAGGACCTACTACTTGTGATTGGTATCTGCGGCTGGGGTGGAAGCATGGATGTCTTGTGGGACTGAGCCCTTAACCTGTGGAATCTCCAGCTAGGTAGTGTCAGAATTAAGTCGAATTGTGGGACACTTAGTTGTCATACACAGAGACTTAGAGAATTGCTTGTCATGGGAAAACCCCTACCTAGTTGGTGGCCAGAAGTATTAAGAGTATGGACAAGGTGTAGAGAGAAAAATAATGTGAGTGTTTTTCTTTCAGCATGGCACCATTTAAAGTCACTCCGTTAGTACGTGGCAGAGTTAGAAATTGGACCCATACGGTCTGACTCTAGAGTCCATACTTCCAAACACTATGTTTACTGTCTTTAACAGTAGGTGATTCTCAGTGGTATGTAAAGTTTATTCTTTTTTAAAAATAATTAATTAATTTCTGGCTGCATTGGATCTTCGTTGCTGTGTGCAGGCTTTCTCTAGTTGCGGTGACTGGGGGCTACTCTTCATTGCAGTGGCTGCTCTTGTTGTGGAGCATGGGCTCTAGGTGCATGGGCTCAGTAGTTGTGGCTCACGGGCTCTAGAGCGCAGGCTCAGTAGTTGTGGCGCATGGGCTTAGTTGCTCTGAGGCATGTGGGATCTTCCCGGACCAGGGTTTGAACCTGTGTCCCCTGCATTGGCAGGTGGATTCTTAACCACTGCACCACCAGGGAAGTTCCGTAAAGTTTATTCTTCAATTACTTGCTTAGGTCACTATTACTCCTTTTTTAAAATATCAGTGATAAGGATGTAATTCTTTTAATATAATTATTTTTATTTTTTTCAGTAATCAGTACAGGATATTTCATAGTTATTTGATAAGTACTCTGATTTATATTATTATTACTTATATTTTCACATGTTGTTTTTCTTTATGTATAGATATATTCTAAAATATAGTTCATTTCAACCAAATCTCATTGTTCACATTGCTAACTATTGAATTCTCAATGAATCCTCTAGAACATTTTTTTATTTTGCTCAATAAATATTTGTTGAATATACATTAATCAATTAGTACCAATCACTGTACTATATGCTAAGGTTAAAAAGATAAAATGAGATGTGGTTCTTGACCTTATGACACAGACATATAAAAAGATAATAGTACAATATCAAAATGCTAAGATGGGTAAATTCAGAATACTAGAGAACGTGGAAAACTGATGCATATTTGTGCTTCAATGGCATTTAAAGAAGCAGAAATTTTGAAAGCTGAATCATAGAGCTTTAGTTTCTATATGTGCACATACATATTCCTTTTTTTTCTTTCTTGTCCCAAGATGATCCTGCTAACGGTACCTATAATGACTGAGAATAACTAAAGAGAGATAGATTTGTTCTGATATGCTCTACAAGTTGAAACATAAGTGGTCAGTGTGTTGTCTGTTTAGTATCTATAGCCACAGTCTTGAGTTCCTTTGATTTTTGTAGCAAAGACTAATTATCCTTTAATAGCCAGAGAAAAGCTCTATTCTAAAGGGAATGTTCTACATCTATTTCAGCTTGGTTCACACTTAAGCTTTGTTATCTCTCTCTGCCATCAACACTTGGCTGCCTGACTTAATGTTGGGTATTTTCTCCAGCCCACACTGGCTTCAGTTAAAGGTTTATCCTCCCTCCTGTCTTGGCCAAGATACATTCTGATACACTGCATTCTGTTACTGTATCTTGTTGTCCAATAAACAGTCTATTAATCCATTTCCAATGGAGAGAATTCTGTTGAGTAACTACTGTGTGCTGTAGTAAATAAAGAAGAAAAAAATTCTGGTCTCTGTCCTCAAATATTTGAAATATGACTAAAAAGACAAAATTTCTGTTCAGGAAACAACTGCAGAAAGATGCAAGACAGTAAGTAATCAAGTGGTAAAGTGTGTGTAACGGTTAATAAGTGTTATAAGGAAAACTTCTCGTCACATCATAATCGAACCACTGGAAACTAAAGACAAAGGAAAGAACCTTGAGAACAACCAGAAAAAAAGGCACTATCTATAGGGGAAAAATGATGTGAATTTCAATGGATTTCTCATAGAAAACCATGAGTCAGAAGGAAATGGCATGACATGTATAAAGTGCTAAAGTGAAATCAAAGAACAATCAACCTAGAATTCAATATTCTGCAAAAATATTCTTCAGAAATGAAGGTGAAATAAAGGAAATAAGAGAATTCATGGCCACAAGACCTGCTCTAAAAGAACTGATAAAGGAAGTTCTTCAATCAGTAGGGTAGTGATTCTAGAATGAAACCTGAAACCTCAGAAAAGATGGAAGAGCAGCAGAAGTGGTAAATATCTGGGTAAATCTAATAGACTATTCTTCTCTTGAGTTCCTTAAGATGTAATTGACAGTTGCAAGCAAAAGTTAAAATATTTACTCATGGAATTTATAAAGTACATACATATAATATATAAGACCACTGTAAAATAAAGGGGAGAAGGTAATAAAAAAAGACAATATAAGATTTTTACATTCCACTTAAAATGGTTAAACAGTGATTCTAAGTAGAATGTGAAAAGTATGATTTTTTTATATTATAATCTCTACAGTAACCACAAAAGTAAAACTATTCAAAGAGATGCAGTAAAAAAAAGTACTAAAAGTTAAAACAAAATACAAAAAATGTTTAACCCCCTAAAAGGCATGAGAATGAAAACACAGAGTACAAACAGAAAACAAATAATAGAATGGCAGCCTTCAATCCAAACATATCAAAAATTACACATTAAATGTAAATGATCTAAACAAACCAATTAAAAGGCAGAGGGTGACAGAAAGGATTAAAATGGCTCCATTATATTTTGTATACAAGAAACTCACTTCTGATATAATTATATTGAATATAATAGAATAAAAAATAAGAGGATAGAAAAGAAATACCATGCAGATCCTGATGAAAATCTTCAGTGTCTACATTAATGTTAAACAAATTAGACTTCAGAACAAGGGCTATTACTAGTAACAGAGAGGGATTATTGCATCATTATAAAGGAGTCAGTTCATTAAAAGACACAATAATCATAAACAATAAATGTGTATGCACCTCACAGCAGAACTTCTAAATATATAAAGCAAATCTGACAAAATCACTGCACAAAAGACTTTGACAGTTTCTATAAGGTTAAACACCTCATGACCCAACAATTCCACCCTCAAGTATTTATCCTAGAGGAATGAAAATTTATGTTCACATGAAAACCTGTACAAGAGTGTTTATATCAGCTCTATTCATAATCCCCCCAAATTGGAAACAATCCAATTATTCTTCAACAAGTGAATGGATGAACAAACTGTGTATATTCATAAGGTGAAATATCAGTCAGCTATAAAAAAGAATGAACTGCTGATACACACAATAGCTTGGATGAACCTCAGATGCATTATGCTCAAATGTTACATACTGCATTATTCCTCTTCTATGTCATTCTTGAAAAGATCAAGGTATAAGTAACGAGGAGCTCATCATTGGTTCATAGGGTTTGGAGGTAGGGAGAAGATCTGATTATAAAGTGATAGCACAAAGAAAGTTTGGGGAGGTGATGAAACTATTCTGGATCCTAATTTTGATGATGATTATATGAATCTACACATGTATTAAAATTCATAGAACCATACCCAAAAAATAAGTCAATTTCACTGTATGATAAATTGAAAATAATAAATAAAATAATAAAATGCTAAGCACTGCTTTCAGACTTTTCCCAAACTTCTCAAGTCCATAGATTATTCCACCCATACATATACATTATGTACCCATTATTCCAAATATGTATCTTCATTTTTATCTCCTGATATTGGAATAAGGCATTTTCTCTGCCTATATTCTTTTACTCTTTACCTGACAATTGTTGAAGTAAGAATAGGGGTTATCTTTTGGGGGAAAGGGAAAGTTTTGGAAGAGAATTCTTAAGAATCATGGGGTGGTGGTAATGTTTAATATTCTGATCATGATTGTATTTACATGGGTGGGTACATTTTCTCTAAATTCATCAAGTAGCCTGTGCTCTTTCCTATATGCATAAAAAAGGTTTGAAGTGAAAATTTTAAAACAGAACCCAAAAATCTCTTATCCAGCATTTAAAACCTATTCAAAATATTAATTCCCCTGAAGTCTTCCCCAATCTCCTGGAGAGCAGTTAGACCATACCTATGCCTCAATTGTAAAACTTGTCATATTTTATGATAATCTTTCATGCTGTGTGTGTGTGCATGTGTGTGTATGTATATACTCACACATATGTATGTGTGTGTCTCCTGCACTGTCCTGACTGGAAATAGAACATTAAATCTTTCAATTCTTGGCACTCTGCAAGCACATGGCTGGCACCAACAAGCATGTATTCAATGAACATTGAAAAAAAAGTATGTAGAATTACTGTGTCTAGGAATGGTCCAATAGGCCCTGGTTTCTTTCTCCTGGCATCTCACTAGTGGCCATTCTTTTCCTAGCTTGAGCATATCAGATGCTGCATTATGTAAACAGCTCCTTTTTTCCCTTTGATTCTTTGCTTGACTACCAATAACACTTTGATCCATTTATTAATGCAGTGGAACCTATCCCCGTCACATGAGATGTGCAGAGATGTGTCCTAGCAGAGGTAATTCATAAGAGTCTTGAGATGAGAGTACTGGTAGAGAGAAACACAATGCTCCAGTATCACAACTTAATAGGCAGGGTCACAGGAATATCTTTAAGTTGTTTGATTTTGATTACTTTTTTGGAATGGACTTTCTTTTTGCGGGGGGGAAGAGTGAGATCTTGAACAAAATAATTTGTTGTATCTAATCATACCTGGAAGGTGACATCATTGTGAACTTAAAAAAGCCTAGCCTAGTTCTTTGGTGAGACTACTATAGTCCGTGCTACTGCATAATTCTATTGAAAATCCTGGTACGGATTTAACTTGCTAACCGCCCCCTGGCATTGACTCATGGCCATGATTAATCTCTATATTTACTGTACTCATTTGGTGATTTCAGGACCAATGATCATGTCAGCCATGTTAATTTCAGTTGCTATACACAGTTTCCATTTTTCTACTTGTCTGACCCCTGAAAATCACTATGTAGGGATGATCTCAGTTGAAAAGGTAAAAAGAAATGTGCTTGAAGAAAGCTGTGTGCTTTCTCCCTTGACCACAGGGAGGAAGAAAAGAGTTGATTTGTATCAACTCTACTTATTTCCATTGAATATAGTGTCCTTTGACCTTTGAGTTCTATGCATCTACAAATTAATCTATCATGGAATAAACTTTTTTTTGGGCTTTGTCTACATAGTCAAAAGAACAAAAAGATGAACTTTTTCAAATGAATATTGACTCCCATGTACCTGAACATTCAGGTTAAAAAGTATTAAACTTCCAAAGAATATAAGCTGAGATATTTCAACAAATTTGATGAGTCACAAACTGTAAATTTACAACAGAAGCTGGACTCATAATAGTTCTCAAGCCTTAATGTAATGCCTACAAATTATGTAAAATTCCAAGCAATTGAGAAATTCCATGTAGAGAGCAAGGACATGCTTTAAGACTGAATCACCTGCTTTTTTGTGTTAAAAAAAGAAGAAAATAAATGCTTGCTACTAAGCTGGTTAATATGTATAGTGGGTTTTTTTGGTAATGAATGCTTAAAAGGAATAATAATAATTAGAATAATAATACTAAGCTTTTAGAAAATGCTTTTTATCTTCAAAGCATTTCACAAAAGTGCATGTAGTTAATCTCTGAACCCTAAAACCAACTTGCCAAAATATTTTGTTTTACAACAGATGTATTTCAGAAGGGTTTCACTCATCTTTACATTTTCTTGGGCATAACTCCGTATGTTTAAAAAAAGTGGGCTGTAGAAAATAAAATCCATCAAAGCCTTGCTTTTTAATGCAAATAAGCTTCTTTCTAGAGGAAAGAAATTGTTCAGTTGAAACTGACTATAAGCCCAATTCTGTTGAATCTGTGTAATAAGGGTCATTTTGTGTAGGACTGAGGTTCAGCTCTTCTCTGTCTCCACTCAGATCCAAACAAACAGAAATAGGCTTAAATGGCAAAGGGCGAAGTAAATATATTTTTAAATATTTACTGCTGTACAAGAATTAAATTTACTTAAGATAAAAATCTTTACTAAAAGTAGTCATTTAGTGGAAACTGAGCTGGAACTTATTATTTCGATGGAGTGGGATCCTCCTTTCCAACTGCTTCTGGAAAAGCATTTTCGGATACAGCCAGAGCTGACCTTCCAGGAGAACACACAAGTGTTAAGTGGAAGAATCAGGGCAGGGACTGCCTGCAGCCAACTCTGGGGAAGCAGGTGAAGTGCCAGGCACCTCTGTCTCATTACCCTGTATTTAAATTAGCCTCAAAGTTAACGCCTTGCCTCCAAAACGTATTCAAGATGCCAGCCCAGCACTCCTTTTCTTTGGTTTCTTTCTCTCTTTTAATTTAAAAAAATGACATCAGCAATGCATGTTAATTGTTGAAAAACGAATTTAAGGAGATAAATAGAAAGGAAAGAAATGCAAAAATCTCCCTCATCCCTGTCAGAGATAACATTACTAAATTCTTCTGGACCTTTCCAATAAAATGATACCTTATTTAACAAAAACAGGTTCTCACTATACTTGTGTAATTTAACATTTTTAAAAACCTAGTATATATCCTTATAATTTTCATGAGAATATAAATATATACACCATTGTTCTAATTGCTATATGGCATTTTATTTCTTAATGTCATTTTACTAAATGTAATGATCCTCAAATTTACCATATCATAAAAATCACCTGGAGGACTGCTTAAAAATATACAGTGATAGCCCTACCCTAGACATACTGCATTAGAATCTCCAAGAAAAGAGTCTGGAGAATCTTTATTTTTAACCAAGCTATCCAGGTTATTTGAGAAACAATGATTTAAGTCATGTTTTGTATGTTTCATTTAATTCCCATTAAAAAAAAAAAACTTTCCAATATTATATCTCTTCATCATGTTCTATCCTGATAGTTTCCTTAGTTTAAATTCACAGAGGTGGAATTACTCGCTCACACTGTATGCACATTTTAAATCTTTCAGCATATATTGCCTAATTATTCTTAATTGGGCTATAATAATTTATATCTTTACAGCTTCACATGGTACCACACTGGTTGTCAGGATCAAGGTAATTAGATGCAAGATGTTTGTATGTGCTCCCCTTTGGTGGCACTGTGCTTCCAGAACAGGTGATGGGCAGGACCTTTTATCCTCAAAACAATTATAAGCTTTAACCTCTGTAACTAGCAGTAAAAATTTGAGGATGAATTCTAACCCAAAACCAATTCATTTTGTAGAAAGTATCAAATACGTAAGTTAAAAAAGAATTCCTTGTTTATACCCTCCTTTTTTCAAAATGTTAATACTTTGAATATTCACTATGGAATTTTGAAAGTAAAAATGTGACAAGTCTTCTGAATCCAGTGTTCCTTAAATTTGGTTATTGGTTAAACAATATGGAGTAATTATTTAAAAAACAGATTTCCAAACTTACCTAAATCAGGAAGGAATTTTCTGGAAATCTGCATTTTTCTAAACCTCCCTAGATATTTCCCATGTACAGTCAAGCGGGAAGACCTCTGCTGACCCCCACACCCAGTTTTGTAGATGGAAAAAGCAGACCAGGGTAATTCACTGTTTGGCCCTATGGCAGATGCAAGTGAGTGACAAAGCTGTGATTAGAAGCCATGCCTGTGTCAGTGGGTATAGTGTGCTTTCTGGTAGTTAACTGTATCTATGATTAGGTCTATGGATTTATCAAAAATAGGCATTTTTATTAAAATTCTACAAATAAAAGTTACTATTTTACAAATTCAATTATACTTAGACATATAAAATTTGATAAAGTAGCTAATACTGCTTTAATAACCAATAAAATAGCACTTAACTTAATGCTTTTAGGTTTTATAGTAAGTATACCTTCCCTATTAATGGAAAATAAAGGCAAATATTTCAGAACTTTATCCAAATATAAAAAGTGTTTTACGTAACTGCCCATTTTCTCTCCAAAGAGCCCCTGTTTAAACTTTGTCCTTTCAATTCTTCTGAATATCTCTGCGAGAAAGCCTCATTTTTGTGCTAATCGTCTTTAAAGATTTTCTTTCCTATTCAGTTCTTCCTCTAAACTGAGCATATGTACTGAGCCTGGAGGAACCAAGAACAGGCAGAAAGGAGGGAACAGGGGGCTTTTAAAGAGAATCAAATGCATGAAACTTCAATGACAAAGTCTAAAATCTTTAAGAGTTTCTCTATCCTTGATTACCAAATGAGTTTATTCCAAGTGCATGATCACTGTTTTTCTTATTCTTCCTTATCTTTTATATGTTAAAATGTATGTGATTCTAGACTGAGTTATATTGCCAAGTTAGGTAGGTTCCTAAATAAATATGTGTAATTTTTGCTCCAAGAAAAGCTCTAAAGTTACATTTAGTCTCCATGAGCAATTTGATCTGCTCACTTGGGATTACGCGGATGAAACCCTCTTTTCTATGATATATATCTCATTAATGTTACAGAATTTAGGGGCATTTCAATTTTGAGCCAATATTTCCATTACTTTTATCTTTCTCAAAAGATGACTATTCAGAATTGGAATTTTTCATGGTTGACATCATTCTGACAAACTACTGTGCTCTTTCTGAGTGATATGAATGGGAATAAATAGTATTTTTTTAAAATTTTTACCACTGCAAAATGCCTCCTCAATGTTTTATTGTGGAGAAACAAGTTTATTACATGAATTTTCCAAAATTTAACTTGTTGAGGATATTAAGAGTTTTAATTTATTCAAGTTTACAATTTGAAAAACATTACTTTTATCAAGATTGTGTGTGCTTGTGTGTGTATGTACACATAAACAGTATCAAGAAAAGAAACGACTTATTGAAGGAGCTGACCCTTTATAGATGTATGCTCAATAATCTCTCATTCTTATAATGTATATAGTATGTACCTCAGATAAATACATATGTGCACATGCATATGTGTAGAAACATAGACAGGTAGATTTTATTAACTTAGTTGTTGAAATTGAAATAAAATATTTTGAACACATAGTAGACACTGGTGTGTCCAGTTAGATGTTGCTCAAGCCTCTTAAATTCAGTAACTTAAAAACTGAATCTCCCCTATGCCCCCTGACATCCACATTTACTTCTTGTATTATCAGTTTCCATAAATGGCATCGCACTTGTTCACCAACTCTTCCCAACATGAAGAGTCATCGAGTCCCAAAGATTTTAATGTCCTAATATCCCTCATGGCTAGATTTTCACCTAGTTGTACTGCATTGAGTATAAGTCTTGTGGTATGTTAATAGGTGCTACTGCAAAAAAAGAGGAAGAAAAGGAGAAGGAAGAGGAGAAAAAGAAAACATTCTGGGGTTGCTACATATGGAGAACGCTACATCATGCAAATCAAGCATATTTTGTAATTTCAGGTTTTGAGGAAACCTTTAAAGAATTAAAATACAGAATAGTCACCATTTTTAAATTAGCTTCATCAAAGAACCATTTTACTGAAACATTTTGGGAAACCCTGTTTAGGCTATTCCCCTATTAACCGTTTCTCCACCGCCACTCAAATCTTTATCATCCTTTACTTGGTTTTTGCTGAGAGCTCGCAAATATTATCCTTGACTTTATCCATATAATGCTCCGCCTTAACATGAATAGCAAAGATATTCGTGGTTTCACATCTTTGTGTCTACTCTGGGTGCAGCCGCTCCAAACTTGGTGCCAGCCCTGTGCTCTTTCATTCCCCCACTTATTGCACACACTATCCCATGGTTTCTCCATCCTATCTATG
The DNA here is from genome assembly GCF_009873245.2 of Balaenoptera musculus. Classification (NCBI taxonomy): domain Eukaryota; kingdom Metazoa; phylum Chordata; class Mammalia; order Artiodactyla; family Balaenopteridae; genus Balaenoptera; species Balaenoptera musculus. The sequence goes on from NC_045786.1 coordinate 157,189,443, forward strand.
CCTGACTAGCTGATGCTCAACCTTATGAACTGCCATGGGAGTTTTCTCAGGAATATCCTCTCCTCTCCAAATCACTCTCAGTCCTCCCAAGGTGAGGTGGGCGAGACTTCTCCATCTCACCATCACACCACACCCTGACTTAGCCTATAGCACTGAGCACTGAGTGAATTTTAACCATTGATTTACTCATTTTTTCCTCACCAAGGAGCTTGACGTTCATCTGTATGTCTGCAAAGTGGCTAGTATTTGTTCAAAACCATGATTAATTAGTAAACTAATTAATTTCTACCACATCTAACAATATCAGCATTAGCATCGGGGTGGGTTCTTCAGGATTCTAGTGTCAAGAAACACTGCAAGGGCAGGCAGGATAGTCTAGTGGTAGAAAGCCTGGGAGCCAAACTGTCATTTACTAAAGGTGTGACTTGGGCATGTCACCTGACTTCTTTGTACCTTATTTATTTTTATATTTAAAAATATGTAGCTTATGAATAATATTAATAAACACATTTTAGGGTGTATATGGGGATAAAATAAGCTATAAGAATAGTACCTAGGACATAGTGTTTATTAAATTTGTGGATCCTCTGTTTTGTTTTTGCTGCAGCATTGGAAGGCATGATATTGAATTCTCATTTGAACAGGCAACATATTAAATATACTATTAAAAATTAACTCTGCTCCACTTTCTGCAAGGTATTACTAGAGAAAGAATGGTATATATCATGCTGTTTTTCTAAGAACATACACACAAACACACATAAACATATACACATAAACATACATACACACATAAACACACACACAACACACAATGGTGTGCTTTAAGTAATTCCCCCAGAATTGCATCTTCATTTTTCTTGTATAAACTTCCCCCTAGATAGCTTTCAGGGAACCCATTTAATAATTTTTCCCATGGGTATTGGTTAAGGATGCTGATTTCAAATCCCTAGTGAGGAGGTAGGTAGAGGTCACAGGAATCTGTACTTTATATGACACCCCAGATAATTCTTGCTGAAGTAAAATTGGAGAATGGTTGTATAGCTTGAATCTGGTTGTATAACCATCTTCTCTATACTTAAATTTCATTAACTCTGTCTTCTTGATTTATTCTCTCTCCCACAACCCCACAGACCTACATGCTTCTATTCTAATCCCTCTAAGCATTAGTTCAGAGGCCAGCCAGATATTTCACCTTTAACCTCCCACCCAGCCCAGGCCAAAACCCTAGATCATTACTATAACCAAGGGCTTAGTTTTCCTGAAGCAGAGATAGAATAGAGCATCCCTGAATTTCTTTTAAGTTTTCCAAAATATTCTTGCTCCCCATCAAATCTCATAAAAATAGAATGACTAATCTCTTTCTCTTTTCCTTCAAATACACATACTTATTATGAAAACAAGAATTTAAAAATCCTCCCTCTGTCATACTTTTCCATTTACATAAAGAGATCCTAATGGAAACAAAAATTCAGTTTAATTAGAAGTAAGCCAGACCTGTGGTAGGACTCTGGTCAAGTTATGGGTTTGAGTTTTCTCTGTGTATTAAAGGCACAAATAACTTTGAAAATTTCTGCTCTTGAATATTTTCAATGGAATGGTTTAAGTGCTGCTTTCTCTAGACATAATTGTTTTTCCAGACCTTCCTTGCAGCTCACCAATTAACATGCCCAGTCACAGATTCCCTTCTGCATCCTGATCTGGACTTGGTCTGGTGCATTACATTCTGTCATGTGGTTTCTTCTTCCTCCAAGAACAACCCAGCTTCCAACATATAGCAAAATGGTTCACAAGGAGCCTACACAGCTCAGCGAGCTTCCCTATGAATTTCAAATATGTATTTAAGGGATTTTTCCAATTATATATTGGCTATTCAACCTGCCAGATGATCAGTGGCTGTAATCAAAGAGAGATCAAATTAAAGTAAGGATTACTTATTTTGGTAGAGATTATTGGTTGTTCTTCAATACCCATTCTTTCCTTCTACGTATTAATAGAATGTCTCATTTTTAGCTAAGTACAAAGCTTCTGAAATATTAGACCATTTCCTTGCTTCTTTTACAGCTGGATGGTGTCATCTGATTAAGTTCTTGCCAAAGGATATAAATGAAAGTGTCATGTGAGAACCTTTTTTATGACAAAAAAACAGATGAATACCCTTTGTCTCTGATTATTTATCCTATCATACTTCCTGCTGGATGGACATCAGATGAAACGGTTGGAGCATTGGCAGCCATCTTGGACTATGGGGGTGACCATGGGACTGGAAGCTACACATGACAAAGAAACAGGAAGGACAAAGAAACAGGAAGGAATAAGCCTGGGCCTCTGATTTCATTAGTACTGCAACAGTGTTGGATTTCATCAATAGAAAGAAAAGTAAACTTCTATTTTTGTTTAGGAAACATTCTTTGAAGATTTCTTATCATTTGCATTTAGACCTAATCTTAATACACATAACAATTCAGAAAATATTTTCAGAAAAAAATATTAAAGATGACATATGTGAACAGAACAAAACGGAGTCATGGAAGAAAGGGGAAACCTGTCATTCCTTATGCCTGATTATCACATTTTGATATGATCATTAACTTTAAGGTTCTATAATAGAGGAGGTAAAGAGAAAATTATTCTTTGATCATCCACTATGTGTTATGCCTGTGAACTATGCTTTATATTATTTCTCTTTGAGTAGCAAGTGCAAGTTCCATTCCCAAAATGCATAACAAGTTGTAATACTGAAATCAACCTGCCTTTTTCTGGTAATGTAATAAGTTTAACCAATCTCCTCTACTGTGTTTCATAGTTTTTCCCTGAATTTTTCTTATATTCTAGAATTATAAAATCTTCAAGGTGAAAAATCTTTAATTGTATGTAGAATTAAAAAAAATGGTTTAGGTGATCTCTAATTAATTAAGTAATAAACACTGGATAAAAATTCAGATCACTTGACTCCATTTTATTATTTCATTTCCTCTCATGATTGCATAAAATGTAGACTTGGAAGGAAATGTAGAAGTATCTAGGCAACTTGGAAATTACTTTTGTTACATGTATACAGTTTTAGTGATTTCTAGTTGACTTGTGTAGTCCGACTTATTTTCCTGGATGCTCACCTTCTTTTTTTTTTTTTTTTTTTAACATCTTTATTGGAGTATAACTGCTTTACAATGGTGTGTTAGTTTCTGCTGTATCACGAAGTGAATCAGCTATACGTATACATATATCCCATATCCCCTCCCTCTTGTGTCTCCCTCCCACCCTCCCTATCCCACCCCTATAGGTGGTCACAAAGCACCGACCTGATCTCTCTGTGCTATGTGGCTGTTTCCCACTAGCTATTTATTTTACATTTGGTAGTGTATATATGTCCATGCCACTCTCTCACTTCCTCCCAGCTTGGATGCCTAGTTTCTTAGGAGGTATTGGTTTCTCCATATCCATTGTGGCATGTATCCTAGGCTTCATAGATTTGATGTTAATAACAAACTGCAATTCACTTGAAAAGTCTATACTGCTAATATTTCTGAGTCCCAGGCATGTGCAAGTCTAAGAAAGCAAAACACTTAGATAAATACAGTTCTCCCTAATTAATCTGCTTGCTTCCTCACTTGACCCTGTAGTCTATACTCAACAGAGCAGCTGTAGTAAGCTGAAACCCATCATGCCATTTCCCTTCAAAAATTTTCAAATGGCTCCTAAATTCAAAATTAAACCTGAAGTCTGTCCTAGGCTTATAAGATTCTGTATGATCAATCCCCCTCCATAACCCTTCAGGCTTTATCTTCTACTGGTCCTCCCTCAGTCATGCAGCTCCAAGCTTACTGGTCTCCTCCCCATGCTCTGAACCAAGGAAATGGGGCCCCAGAGACTCTTTTATCAGTCTGGACAGCTCTCCCTCAGACGTCCAGGTGAAGCGCTCCTTCACTTCCTTCAAGTTCTTGCCCTAACACCAACTTCTCCGTGTTTAGAATATAATCCCTCATGTTCCTGATTTTCCATTACCCTCCACTCTTTTCCCCATAATATTTATAATCATAAAGTATACAAATTAATTCTTATTGTCCATCTCTGCTTACTAAAATGTAATCTCCATGAGAACACAAATTTATATTTATTTGGTTCACTGTGTGCCCATTCTTAGAATAGTAAGTGCTCACAATACACTTTTTGTTTATATAAATTCATCCCAAGTCTTAAGCGTCTGTGTAGAACTTGGTTCTAGTGAGGAAAGTGTAAGAAAAGAAGTCTGAACACATTTGTATCTAAGCTCCTAGAACAGAGCTTGTTAATTTTAGCAGACATCTCCTTGTGTTCTAAAGTATCTAAAAATTGAGAATAGGAGCATCCTGTAATTAAATGAGGAGAAATGTAGCAGAACTGGTTGACTTATTTCCATCGTTTCTCTCTCTTCTCTAAAAGTTGTATTTATTCTACATTCTAAACACCTCTTGAAATTACTTCTTCTCAGTTATTTCCTCTCAATTCTCAGGTCAGTACTCTTGGTCCAGCTATCCTTAGATTATGTTATATTGTGTCACCATATGTCCTCATAGTATCATTCTGTTCCTTGAGCCTTGACCATCCTATTTTACTAAGAACACTGATAGTCTCATGAAGCCTTCTGAGGGCCTACACTGGTTCTGTTCAGCTCAGTATGACATTTCTGTTGACAAGTACAGTTCTTCACACAGAATGGGTGACAAATAAACATTGGTTCAATGAATGAAACTCTTACCTGAACCTTTGTAATAGTCTTCCATCTGCTACCTTTGACTTCCATTTCTCCTGTTTCTTCCACCCAACATTCTGCAGAAGCAGAATTTTTCTAAAACGCAAAATGCGTTCAGTTCTCTTTCTTGCTTACCACCATTTATTACCTACAGGAAGAAACCAAATCCCTTAATTTTCTCCATAATATGATCCCAAACTCCCTTTATGGCTTTCTCTCTAGTGATTTCATTCTACATCCCATATATTTTGGTCCTCGATGAAACAACATTTCTTTGAAAATGTCTACTTCTTCATTCCAAAATACATTTACACTGTTGTCTCTTCCTGGAAGGTGGTCTAGTCATCTCCTAACCGCAGCCACCTTGGTTTTGCAGGATCTCTGGGGTCAACTGATATCATTAAGACAATAAAAAGCCCACCAAATTCCCTCCACCTCATCATGATCCCATCCTATGACATTTATTATGATATACATGGGAATTTTTGTTTTATAACTGGTGAAGGTGTGTTGAATGGGGCCCTACCAGGAAGGGAAGCTGCAGAATGGCAACCCATCACCCTCCTCCAGGCCCTAGTTCTGAACTTCTACAGTGAAGGGAGATTAGGATCATATTTGATTGAATTATTCCTGAGAAAACTTGTAAGGCACTTGGTATAAGCATAGCCTTGGATCCTCTGTGCCAGAAATAGGCAACTGGGGAGGACACCACCTAGGAAGTAAGCAGAGTTTGTTGTTACCATGGATGTCTCAGCATGGACACTACTGCCTTAAACTCCCTTTCTCTCAGAGACCTGTATCACTAGTTCTCTCACTTCCTTCCGGTATTTGTTTAAAAAGGACTTAAATAAGGCTTTGCCTAAACAGCTTGTCTAAAATTTCCATACTCCCAGTATACATATCTTCTTTCCACGTGCTTGTTTTTTTCCTCCTAGGACTAATTTTATATATATACACTTATCTTGATTGTTGTTTGTTTCACCCATTAGAATTCAATCAGAGAAGAGATTCCTCATATCCATCTTACCTCACTGTTGCATCTTCACTGGCTAAAACAGTGTCTGGCATATAACACATACTCTACAAATGTTCACCAAATGAAGGGGGTAATCTGTCTGTACACCTACTGCCTCAACTAAGCAAGGAGCTCCTTTTAGAGGGAAGTGGAGATATGATGGCTTATTTACTTCTCAAACCCTCCACCTAGCAAGTCATCACACATGGCACACAATGACTAATATTTGATACTTCTTTCATTACATCAACGAAATCCATATCAAAAACCCCTCCACCTTATTTGTTTTGTAGACTGTTTTTCCTTCATGACATTTTGTACATTTTTGTACAGCATCTTTTGTGATGCTTTATTGGATTTTCAAAGCACTAGGTGCGAGGGAGAAATTCTTATTCTCCTTTCACAGCCAGGGAGATTAAGACACATGAGAAATAAGACCCATATTTAAGTCAGTGACATGGTTACGATTAGAATTCAAAATGTACTCAGCCTGTGATCTCCTGAGTCATCCTCGTTTCAACGAATTACCCTTGGATAAATACATTAGAGGAGAAACAAATCTTTTTGTTTTCATCGGGGAATCTATTTGTTGACATCTGTCTTTTTCAGAGACAGAAGGAATATGTACTTTTTTTTTTTTTTCTTAAAGCAGAGGAAGAGGAAAAAAATTCTCACTAGAAATATTTGACAATTAAATTCATTTAAGAGGGCAGTCAACACCTGGATGTCATTTTCTCAATTCATATCACCATAAGTTTTATAAAAAGAAAATAAAAGTGCACTTGTGAATAGACTCAATTCAAATACTTGGGGGCGTATTTCAAAAGTTTCTTACTAAGGAGAAACATAGAAATAAGAAATGTATGTTTATGAAAAGGACCTAAAAACTTAGTACCCATTTCAGTACCTTTTTTTATGTGGGAGTCTGCTCAGAAGTCTTCTTTAAGTAAATATTTATGAATAAACTCTCAAATTTCTATACAAAAATAGCTTATTTATTTGTAAGGCAAGAATCTTTCTTTTATGCACATTGTTGCAGCATGGCAAGTGTAAGAAACGGGGAGAAATTTGAAGTCGGGGGGAGTAGTTAGATTATTGCAATGGTTTAGGTAAGTTTTAACTTCATTCAAGCAAAATTTATTCATCATCTATCTTGTCAATAGGGATACTATGATAAGCGAGAAAGACCCAGGATGGACCAGAAGAGGGCTTGGTGAAACTGACCAGTGATCCTAATAAGGTTTGATGGATACGGCTCAAGGGAGAGAAAGGCGCTATAGGATATATGGTGGCAGGACCTAACATAGTCTAATGTGCTTTGACAAAAGCAATGGCCTGAGAATCAAGAAGAAATAAATCTAAGAAATGTATAGAATGTAAAATCAATACAACTTCTAGAGAGGAACAAGGAGTCCAGTGTTTGTAGGAGTTGGAGAGCGGAATGTAGAGGGAGAATCACTACTCCTTAACATTGTGAAGAAGATTCTAGAAAAACTTACCATCCATCATCCCTCCCTCTCACTTATTTTTTGACATAGCATTCTAGGCTTCCGTGGAGCCCCACATGTAGGTGGCCTTGCTCATGTTCCTCTTCCCGGAACTGCATCCCTTACCTCTCCACCAGGCTACATCTTATCAATACTCTAAGATTCATCTCTGTTATGACCCCCTTGAGGAAACTGCTCTGACTCGGCATTCAGGTTCATCCAGTTCCCTGGTGCTCCCATAGCACTTTGTTTACACCTTCAGGTTCATCCAGTTCCCTGGTGCTCCCATAGCACTTTGTTTACACCTAGATGTTCATCCAGTTCCCTGGTGCTCCCATAGCACTTTGTTTACACCTAGATGATGACCCTTAGATTATAATTTAACAGTTTCCTATGGACCAGGGTAGGTGCTATTTGTGTTTGTAATGTTCACTGCTGAAGGTTGTTTTTTTTTTTCCTTCCCTTCTAGAGATTAGAGATAATATATTTCTCTAACATTGTTTGCTCTTTTTATCTCCTCTGTAGCTTCAACAAGCTGTTGAAGTGTTTCCCTGGTTGGTTGGTTGGTTGGTTGGTTTTTTTTGTCCTGTCTTTCTTCTCTTTTCTCTGACTTGCCTTTAAGATCTTATTGAGTGTCCTTGCTGCTTGAGCCCAGTGGTGAATAGGTGTGACTCCTCGTTAGCTGAATATTTATTCCACGAGAATCCAGTAGTTTTTGCTGCTGCTCTGTGAGTGTGTCATATCAGTGACTCACCTCTAGACCAAGTCACTGATTTTCACAGTTGAGACATCATATCCCTCCCTTTCTCCCTGGTGGGCAATTGAGCTGGACAGGGCTAGGGACAGAGATGCTGGCGTTGAAACAGGATGTTTTATAGCCTTACTTCCTTTCCTTGCACTTTTACAACTTTTCGTGGACCTTTCCTAGCCCTAATGCATCTGTATCTCCTGTGAAGCCACGAATATGAGAAGGTACTTCACAGCTGATCCAGAAAACCCATTCACATGTTCTTAGAGTTTCTATTATATGAAAATCCTTAAGCTCTGCCGTTACACAGATGCCTAAAATATGGTCGCTGATGTCAATTAGGAGCAACTGACACTAAGTTGGCATCTGTTAAATGTTTACTCCATCACTAAACATCAAGAACTTCTACTTGAGCAAAGAAGGTAAGAGTGAAGAGTTTGAAAGTAAAAAGTTAAATAATGTATAATTAGTAGTTCACTATGATAATTTATGCTCATATGATTTAAAACCAAACCCCAATGGATTAGTATGTTCTTTTCTAGACATATATTTCTTAACATATTTGAACTTTCTTTATTGAAATAAAATATTTAGGAGACCTTTTCTATTTTTTATACCTTTATCTGAAATGTAAATGGACACTTTAAAGTCACAAAACATTAAAATGGTCACTTAGACATACACACTCACACACATGCACATATACACGAAGAAAATAAAAACAAACCTCTTGTAACAGGTTACAAGTTCAGGTTACAGGTTCTTTATTCGGTACTTTTAATCCTGGCCCATTCAAGGTTTATATAGGCTATCAATATTTCCAAAGTTGGGGTTAAAGCCATGTATGGACTAATTAGCTTTCATGTAGGAAAAAAATAATTATGAAATGAAATGGGCAATAACAGGCCAATTGTATTTAAAAAGCATACTACTACTCATACAGTTTTGCTTCAAAATATTCTCATGTGAATTAGAAATAAACCAGCTAATGAAAGACACTTTTATATTCTGCTCATGTAGTTACTGTGATCATTTCTAATTGATTCACTATGGACAAGAAACATTGAACGGGTCAGTTTTGCTAGTGATTCTCCCTGATTATTTATTCTGCCCCACCAAAACCATATTATTTTAGCTTACACATAGTTATAAAATGTCTTTTATGTTTTTATTATAACCAATTTCCTCCCCCCCTTTCAGCAAAAGCTAAATGTGGATGAATGTTCTAAAACTTCTCACATTACACATAAAGGCCTTTTAAGAACAGTTTCCATTTATAAGAATCAAAAAAAAAAATTTCTTTGGAAGGGGGTAAGATTGCATACACAATAGTGCAGACATTCAGGGAAAAATAAAATAATTTAAATTTGACTTAGAGAAACACTTTTTAAAATTTTTTCATTCTTGAATTTTTTGCTTGTTAAACATTTTGGTGAAACTGATTTTCTGGAAAATTGGGATTAGATTTACGGCTCTCCCCTTGGGTATGTAGCAAAGTCCCTGCCTTTCACCCAGAACACTTAACCATCATCCCCTCCCCTGTCCCATGTCAGGTTAACTCTCACTTACCTTTCAAATGTCCTATGCTTTATTACTTTTTTTCATAAGGTCTTTGGCAATCTCCTTGTTGATAGATTTTTTCTGTATTTCCACTACTTACTTAGTTGAATGCCTGCACATAATAAGTGTTTAATAAATAGCTGGTGAAAAGTAAAGAAATAAATACCTGATGTTCATATAATTTGAAATGTTAACTACCTTTATTAATAGGTGCATTGGTTTTTCAAATGATTTTTAACAGTTACCTTTCATAAGAGTAGAGTCCTCTAGCTTCCCCCTCCTAAGTCTTAGATAGATTCACCCACAAGCAGAATGGAGAATCAAGCAGCATTTTTTATATACAGTATTATTCTTTCTTTATTTCAGTGTCACATTTTTTACTACTTCCCAGAACTACTGTGCCCTACTCCACTCTACCTCATTCCCATTCTTTTCTTTAATAAAACTGAGTCTTACAATTCTTGAATTTCTCAGGGTCTCAGTAGAACATTGATTATTTTATATAAGACCTGTTGAGTGGCTGCCAGGTTTTGAGAAAAGGACAAAGACTTTGAACAACAACTAAAAAGAAAAAATCAGATTTTAAATTACGGCTTCCCTATTTCCCAGTTCTGGGGCTTTGACATTTATTTAACCTCTATAAACTTTCTCTACATCTATAAAATAGGGATAATTACAGAAAACCTACAATATTGCTGTGAATATTAAAGGAGTAATGCATGTAAAGTACCTAGAACAGTTCATTCCTATAAAGTAGGTAACTGCTAAATAAAATTATTTTTTTCTTAGTATTAACACTATCATCACCTAGAAGAGAATATTAAACTGATATCACTCTGTAAATTTGTTTTAACAAAGTACTAAGATGTCTTTTTAAAATTACGTTACTGAATAGTTGACCAAGACAGCTATATTCATTCAAACTGGGCTTTTGTGATTCCTAATGAATCCATACATGTTAACATATACTCTCTTCCTGCTTTCCTTAATCATAATACATCCTTTAATTCCAATAGAACTCTTAAAATATTATATCCATTACTTAACTTCTACCTTCTGATTTATTTCTATTACCCCATGAGAGAGATAGCTGAAAGAGTATTTTTGCATCTCATTTGAAGTTAAACGGGTTGAAGAAGAAAATGATATTCTGCAGCACCAAGCCTGCTGGGAGCACAACACATCAAATGAGTTAAATAAGCAGGACCCAACAGCACATTTGAAGGAAGCAGCAAGATCAAACACACCATTCTTTACCACTCACCTTACATTCTTTACTTACTCACCTTATACATGAGTATGCTGATATCATTGGTACAGGTCCCCAGTTCTCCTATAGTCTTACCTAAGACATAGAATATGTCTACTCTTTAGAGGGAAATCATAAATAGAAAATTCATTTCAATCCTGTAAATATTTAGTAAATAAAAATCTCTGCCATATTACTCATTGCTCCCCAAATTACCAATAATACCTAAAGGGCACTTGAGATTTACACATTTTGAAAAGATTTTATGTTTTCAACTAATGAAGTTTTGAATAAGAAATACATAGAAATGGAATAATCATCAATCATAGACACATAAAATAAAACAAAGTTTGTTACCCTGGATTAAAAAAAAAAAGAAGAAAACAACAAAAAACCCAAAGCTAAACCATGCCATTTACTAACATATCCATAGTTTAAATATAATTATACAGAAATGTTGAAAGTAAAAGAACAAAAAATACCATATAGCTATACTAGTATCAGAAAAAATAGGCTTTAAAGCAATGTAATTGCCAAAGAAAAAGTGAGAAATTACATATTGATTAAAGGGTTAATTTACCTATATGCATGCACCTAATAACATAGTTTCAAAAACATATTGTATGAATTGACAAAGCTAAGCAAAAACAGTAAAAATAAAGAAGATATGAATAATCTGATTAATAAACTTTACCTAAGACTATTATACTCCAAATTGACAGATCATGCTTTCTTTCAAGTGTTTCTAGAGTATGCTAACATTGAACTTATGATGAACCATAAAACAATTCTTAAGAAATTTTTAAAATTTAAAAATAATTTAGAGTATCTTCTCTGACAAAGGAATTGAACTAGAATTCAATAAAACAAGATAAATTAAAAAGCCACATATTTTGAAATTATACAATATATGTCCACATAATCATTGAGGAAAAGGAAATTAGCAAATATTAAACCAAGGAACTATGAAAATGAAACATATCAACACTTGTGTTATACAACTACTGCAGTGTTTACCAAGAAATGTATAACTTAAAGCCATATTTAAAAAGAAAACCTATAAATCAATGATCTAACGATCCATCTCAAGAAGTGAGAAAGAGAGCAGCAAATTAAACCCAAAGAGAGTGGAAGGTGGATATATTCGTTTTCTAGGGCTACATAACAAATTACCACAAATTGGGTGACTTATAATAACAGAATTTATTCTCCCATTGTTCAGAAGGCCAGAAGTCTCAAATCAAAATATCGACAGGATTGGCTCCTTCTTGGGGGCTCAGAGGGAAAATCTGTTCCATACACCCCCCTATCGTCCAGCGGTTGCAAGCAACCCTTGGGATTCCTTGCCTTGGAGCTGCATAATTCCAATCTCTACCTCTGTTGTCACAACAGTGTCTTCCCTTGTGTCTGTTTCTGTGTCTCTTCTCGTCTTATAAGAACACTTGTCATATCAGGTTAAAGGACCAGCCTACTCCAGTATGGTGTCATCTTAACTTATATCTTAATTACATCTGCAAAGACCCTATATCTAAATCAAGCCACATTCACCGGTACCAAGGATTGGGACATGAACATATCATTAGGAGGGACACAATCCAACCCAAAACAGAAGAAAATTATAAAAAGCAGACCTTAAGGAATGTAAGAAAAAAAGCACAATAGAAAATTATTAAAGCCAAAAGTTGGTTTTTGAAAAGAATAATAACAGACTAATAAGGCTCATAGATACCCAAGAAGGTTGATAAGGAAGCACATATACATGCACACAAACACTTTAATTGAAGTAGGAAACACCTCTGTTTTCTTCCTAAGCAGATATTAAGCAAAAATGAAGAAGATGAAGAGTAAAAGTGAGATCACTGTGATGTAGTTGAAAGGATCCTGGTTTAGAAAGTACACGATACAGTAGTCATGTCTCAGATCTATGATTTATGAACTGTGTGAACATAGGGTAATCAATGAAATTCCAGGAATTTAGTTTTTCTCAGTTGTGAAATGTGAGGAGAGAGGCACAATCATCTCATGGTATTGGTTTAATAATAAATATAGATTAAAACATCTTATAAATTTGAATGGTAGCAAATAAAGTTTTAATGTGATTACAGAATATACACTACCAATTTATCAATTGTTTCCCTTCAATTATTTAGATATTGTCTAAATTACTATATATCATAATTCCAAATCTTCCTTCTTAGAAAACTATTAGCAGTAAAATCACTCCTTCATTTTTAATCTTGACTCCTAGAGTTCCTGTCAGAATTTGCATCATCACATTTTAATTTTGTTTTTAAGAATAATTATACTTCTATTTGCCTTTTATCTCCCTTCAGTTTAGTGTATAAAGCAATATAATATCAAAATAGCATTTTAGTGAAAATAGTCATTTCATGTAAAACATTCTTAAAGAGAGCAAAAAAATCTAATTGTGACAAAACACAGGGTGGAGTTTATGGTTGTTGGCACAAGATCTGAATCTGCTTCCCCAAATGACTAGTTTTATTTTCACAAAGTAAATATTTCAAGAACACATTTGGGAAAAGATGTGCTTTCCATTGAGATTTAGAAAAATAAACAAAAAAATAATTTTTTACCCTGATTGCCGTATATGGTTAAGAAAGTCCGCAACCAAGTATGTGAAATCATTGCTCTGAAGTGTAGCTGCAAATAAAATGGCAAGAGAAAAAGGCAGAGAAACCACAGCAGGAGGTGATTTATACTGTGCGAAACAAGTTCTGGCCCATCCTGTGCCATTGTTTGAGCACTTCGTGGCCATAAGTGAACCACGTTGTGCTTCCATTTTTGGTTCAGCATGAGTAGCAGTAAATTATGGACTACAGCGATGTGGTGGAACCCTCCCCCTGTGAGCCACTCATCCTCTACATCTTCTTTCTCAGCCTATATCACTAGTGCCTTGTGCTGCTTCTTACATAAGCCACATGTGCTTTCCCATGGCCTATGAGAAGACAGGGAGATACTTATGTTCAGTAAGTCAATCAGAAATCCTGGTGGCCTTTCTACTGCTAAGGATCTGCAGAGGATGCTTACCCAGGGAAAATCTTTGTCATGACTCCCAAAGGCCATCATCTGGTGCCATGATAGATGAGATCCGATGGACCATATAATTCTCTTTGTTTTCATAGATACTAATGTAATTATTGACTATAAAATTTGCCTGCCTTTTCAAATACATGCAGAGTATTTTACTGATGACCTCCTTCTTTAGGTTGAATAAAATGATATATTCCTTTTAGTTTTGAATATAAAAGAGTAAAAATTAGCTGAATGACATTTTTAAATTAATAAATATTGGTTAGCTTACATTATGTTACCATATTTTCAATTGTCACAGTTTTACCTCTCATAAAGCTTAGCTCTATTACATTAACCAGATTTTTGTACTCTAAAGCACGAAATGCCAGCTTTCATTTTTTTCCTACCTTTTATGTTTTGTTTTTTTTCTAAAGGATATCTCTCCCTTTGGCCATTTAAGGTCTGAAATCTTATTTTAGGATCAGTTTATTTCTGTCTTCAATAGCTCCTACTACGGTACCTACATAAAATTGACAAACCATGCATGAGAGCTATGTAAATAAATGAACCTTAGTATTTTTCATTTTTATTAAGGTCTAGTCTAGTAAAAAGTGAAATCAATTGGAAAATAATTTTTGCTGTAGATTCTCTAACATCACTATTAAACTTCTGTTTCTCGAACATTTCCATAGAGGTACACTTAACAGAGAAAGGATTTATATATATATACACATACACATACCCCATGGCTAGGAATATCTCTAAATTCTGCAGTGAGGGAACCATTTCTTTGAAATTTTATGACTTATTGTTCAACTGTACTCACAAATTGGTAAAAGTTCTTCAGCTAAAAGCATACCAGTAAATAAGCAAAGGCCTTGTAGAAAAATATTTTATTTTACGTACAAGTACGGTATTTGGCTAAAGATAAATAAAATAATTAGCTTAACACGAATGCAAGAAAATAAAAAAAAATAAGATATTTTAAATTGAGCATACATACTACTTACTAAGTGCCCGTTTCTGTTAGAAGTACAACATCTACAGCAGTCTTCTGAGGTAGGTGCTGTAATTATGTCCATTTCACAGACAAAAATTTGAGGCACATGGAGGTTAAGTAACCTGCTAAGATTACCTGGAGAGTTGTAAAGTGGCACTTTAAAGCTGGCTCTTTTCACAGTTCATGGGATTAATCGCTGTGCTTTACTTTCCAGTGATAAAAATAATGTCAGAAATCAAAGGAACCGATAAATGAAATTTATCGTGTTGCTACTATGAAATCCAAATGTGGCTGTAATTTGAATTTTATTAATTTTTAAAATTTGGTTTCTATTTAATTTGTACTTTTATAGTTTGGTAAAAATATAAGAAATTTTTATCTAGTTTTGTGTCTCTACATATTTAAATAATATAAAAAAAATATGAGCAAATATTATGCACCTGCATTTTTCTTTTAAATAAATCCATATATTTCTTGGTTTTGAAAAACAGCTTGCTATGTACAATTTTAACCAACTTTTTGTGTCATAAGAGTTACATACTTGTGTCTCCTATTATTATTTCTCTATATTTTTCATTTTATTTCATTTTTTTGCCTTAAAATTAAGTCATAGCCGATTGATGCTCTATTTAACTCATAAAGGCTTACAGATAGTTATATTTAACTGCAGATTATACCTTATAAGAGTAGAAAATAAGCTCTTTTTTTGTTTGTTTAGTGCTTTCTGCTTTGATTTCTACTTTGTGTGGAATTATGACTCTTAACACCCCTTTCCTTCCCCACCTTGTATGTTTTTGTCTAATATGACCTTTGACCATCCCTTTTATTTTCTGTGACATTTTGTTAGGTGTATTTTTTTGTTTGTTTTTGTAAGAAACATATAGTTGATTTTTGATTTTCCATCCAAACAGAGGTTGCATATTAATAGTGGATGCCAGCCCTTATTCATTTTGTCATAACAGATATGTTTGTTCATCCCTATATCACCTTGCTCTAAGTGTCATTTATATTTTCACTTTCTTTGTTTCTACACTCTGACCTATGTATTATGTTCTCTTTGAAGTTAAATTCTAAGTTGACTCAGAAAGAATCCAAGTTCAGTTTTATAAACAAGAATAGGAGCAGTAAAGGCTGAAAGCAAGTTTCTGACCTTCCTTTTTCCTCCCACCTCCCTGTGTAAATAACCCATCTGTCAAAATAAGTTTATAGGTGTGGACAGGGGCTGGGGCGGGGTGAGGGCGGGCAGTGATTCCGTGTGCTTTTGAGGCTTTGAAGTATCTGGAGAAACTGAGTCTTCATTATGTGTTGTTGTCAGGCTTTCCCCCTGGGCGGACTGGAGCAAATGTGACATTTATCTGAGAGTTCTTCTAGATAAATGCAGGATAGAAATCTTCCTGTCCATTTGCTAGCAGCATTGATGGGCAAACTGCTGTCAATGTATTTGGAAAGAGTGGGCATGTTCTCTTTTGTTTGCCTCAGGAAAGGACTGATGACAAAGGGAGGCAACCTCACACACGTCCTCCTCGGGGGGACTTCATCTCTCTAGCGTGTTTCCTGTTAGACTATTGGCATTAAAGTGCCATGACTTCATCTCAACCCATGACTCCATCACTGTTACAGAAATCCCAGCAACTTCATCTATAAGGTTTCTTAAAACAGTACCTTTGGAAAAATTACCATATCAAACAAAAACCCATCAGGAAAGAATCCTACAATCCATTTAAAGGGATTTAAGGGAATTAAACTAAGCTTAATAATGAGAACAAGAATGCCCTATTTAGGCAGAATTAATAAGAGAAACAAGAGGAAACATTACATCTATAAGAATTTGTTCAAGGTTTTGAGAAACATGCTTATAATATTTAGAATTGATATTGCTGCAACTGAAAGAAGTGCAAATCAAATTGGTGTTAAAAAGTCAGAATTTAAGGACTGGTATGGCTAATCCAGGTGCTCAAATTACATCACCAGGAGTCAGTGCCTTTTCATTGCTAACTTCAAATATTAACTTAATTTCCAGGTAGTATCACTACATGTTGATCTTACCAAATTCCAGACCTTTAACCTATCAGTTTCAAATCCAAGAGAAAAAGATCTGTTAACTAACAGACTAAGAAAACATAAAGATTAAGTATTGAGTTCCAGTGAATTAATCTGGCTTCTCTGTACTTTCAAGAGACAGAAGTTCTGGGAGAAGATGAATAGATAGATTTTGAGGGGGATAATCCCTCAGGAAACTAACTGTGCTCTCACCAGAAGAAGCAGTAAGCCAAAATCCCTTCTTATCATTATTATTAAAACTGATGGTGTAAGTCCTTGTATATTATTTTGTTAATTTTATTAATTGTGTAATAGGGAAGAACAAATCTGACTCCATATTGGATCTGTTTCTTTTACTTTAACCTTTGTATTCTATTGTTTTTGTTACAAGTTAATCACTAAAGGGATGTTGCCTATAAGCTTAGATTATACATAGTGGCCCAACTCTGGGAACCCTGCTTCCCACATTATGAGCGTTAAGCTAAAATACATTTGTTTAGCTCACAGGAAACGTCCTGACCAGGCCCACCAGTGAATGCTTCAGGAAAGAAGAAATTAACACATCCCCTCCGGAGTCTGACCAGAATCAGGACTTTATCCCCTCCCCTTTTAGTATAAAAGAAGTCTGGATTCTAATTTCGAGATGACGGTTCTTTGGGACACTAGTCCACCATCTTCTGGGTTTGCTGGCTTTCTGAATAAAGTCTCTATTCCTTGCCCCAACACCACATCTCTCGATTTATTGGCCTGTCCTGTGGTGAACAGTACAAGCTTGGGCTCAGTAAAAACTGTATTATATATCTTCTTTTAAAGAATTATCATTGGTATTTCCAATGTGATTGTTATTCCTATTTTTATTACTTATCTCAGTGCTTAACTGATTTAAATGCCCACCAATAGTCCTTTTATTTCACTTTTTTTTTTTTACCTCTTTTGTGTTATTATTTGTAGTTCTCACTTAGCAACCTAGAGTAGGGATTCAACATTTTAAAGGGATTTTTTTTTTAATTAATTAATTTATTTATTTATTTATGGCTGTGTTGGGTCTTTGTTTCTGTGCGAGGGCTTTCTCCAGTTGCGGCGAGCGGGGGCCACTCTTCATCGCGGTGCGCGGGCCTCTCACTATCGCGGCCTCTCGTTGTGGGGCACAGGCTCCAGACGCGCAGGCTCAGTAGTTGTGGCTCACGGGCCCAGTTGCTCCGCGGCATGTGGGATCTTCCCAGACCAGGGCTCGAACCCGTGTCTCCTGCATTGGCAGGCAGATTCTCAACCACTGCGCCACCAGGGAAGCCCTCAAGTTAATCAACATGATTAGGAATTAAAAGTGTGTAAACATGTTAAAGAGTATAAAGAAATATAAAACCTATGACGGGAAGAGATTCCACTAGCTCCATTAGAGAACTGAGGAGACAAAATCAAAGGAGAAAGAATATCACATAACAGAAAAGAAAATTACAACAAAGTGAACACTGGCATATATATATATTTGTATATATATATAATTTATATATTATATATACATATGTATATATATAATTTATTTGGAAAATTACTGTGCCTTTTTCCTTCTGAATAGTTAAAATTTATGTGTGGTCTATTGTACTTGGTGACTTTTTTCTTAAGTTTTCTAAGAGACCAATGTACCTTTTACAACAAATGCTATAAATAGAAGTGCGTACAATGATACAAATTCAAATTCTTACTCTTCCTTTGGAAATTGGATAACCTAGGAGAAATTCAGTATCTAACATTTAAAATAAAGATTCTTAGAGTTATTTCATAGTAAGACTTCTTTGAAATATTTCTTGTTAAGTACCTAACAATACACCTGGTAAATAAGAGGTAATCAATATTGTTTTTTTTTTCAAACAGAAACAGATATATACTCTCACCACCACCCTCTCCCCACACATACACACACCCTGAGTTCCCTTTTTTATTCTGAAAGCAGTTCCTTTCCTATCTGACTTTTAGTGCTATGTGAAACCACTGCCAAATGGAGAACTAACTCAGCTGGGAGAATTACAGTCTGATGCTTGCTCTTCTGCTTTAGGGCCTTATTAAAATTTTAATTTTACAAATAATATGCAAGGCATATATTCAAATGATGTGGAAGCTTTGAGGTAAAGATGGTTCTCTCAATGCAAACAAGATAATCAGATCTCATCAGGGAATCCTCTGAGTCTTGATTCAAAACAAAGCATTGTTTTCTCTGTATGTGTGGTGAAGATTTGAAGACATTCCCCTTCATGGTAGTTAGATGAAGTGGACCAATAGAGGCAAAGACAGTTAAGTAGATAGGTAGGTAGGTAGTTGGGTAGCTAGATGCTGAAATTAAATTTCTCATGAACACAATTCCAAATCCATATCTATGATTTTAAAGGACAGTATCAAAATACAACAATTAAACCAAGTAGTTCAGGGGTATGGTTTGAATATTCTGCAATAAAATATTGGGTAATACAGATGGACACAACTTAAGATGGTTTGACTTACAAGTTTTCAACTTTATGAGGGCGTGAAAGCCATACGCATTCAGTAGAAACCTTACTTCAAATCCTGAATTTTGATCTTCTGCTGCACTATCGATATGCAGTCCAATGATGCTGGGCAGTGGCACTGAGCTAGAGTTCCTGGTCAGCCATGTGATCGCAATGGTAAACGACTGACACATTTATAACCATTCTGTACCCACACAACCATTCTATTTTTCACTTTCAGTACAGTATTCAATAAATTAGATGAGATAGTCAACACTTTATTATAAAATAGGCTTTGTGTTAGATGATTTTGTCCAACTGTAAGCTAATGTGTAAGTGTTCTGAGAATGTTTAAGGTGGGCTAGGCTAAGCTATGATGTTTGGTAGGTTAGGTGTATTAAATGCACTTTCAAAACATATTTTCAACCTATGATGGGTTTGTTGGGATGTAACCCCAAAGTAAATGTAGAAAGATCTGTATACTGTATTGGGTAAGCAATATCTTCCTCAAATCTCTTTTTGTTTCACATTTTGTTGCGAAAAACTGTATATATGCAAATATCTATATATAGGCATATGCATGTATATACACATATTTCTGCCTTAATCCAACATTTTTTAAAAAACAAATTTAAAAAACTTGAGACTTCTATAAAGATAAAAATATCATCATTCTAAAAAACAGGTCTCATTTCCTTATACAGAAACTGACATATAAGTCTAGAAATTATAATTAATTATATGACAATTTCCTAAAATCCTATAATTCCCTCATGTTCCCACCAAAATTTGAAAAATGTGCTTGCTTTCTTGGAACATGAATCTTCCTCCAGAAAGTAAAAATTGTGACCAAATAAAATTCAGATAAGTAAGAATTCACTCTTTATGATTTTAAGATTACAATGATTAATACTTTGAATTAAGACAAGAGGGACATCTACCATTAGACACCATGGATTGCCAGACACAAAGCACCAAACCAAGGAGTGACATTCTAAGACAAGCGGGAGATTTTGTCAGTGAGTTGGTGCAAACACACTTTCTGATTTCTGGTGTTCATCAAATGCTCCTCTTTGTTTTCCCACAAGCTCACTGTCCTCATACCAACTGAGTCATCTGGTTCTATTCTATTCTATTCTAATTTATTCTATTCTATTCTAATTCTATTCTATTCCTAACTGATAAATAATAACCAATATGAGAACAATGGGTCATTAGGCTCCTTTGAGTGACACCAGGCATCCACAGCTTAAATATGTAAAGCTCCAGGCTGACAGATACAGGCCCGCCTCTGTATCAAAGCTGAGTCAAAAGCAGGACCCTAAGTGGGAGGGGAGGCCCTCTTGAAATTCTCACAGGAATATGTTTCTTTTCTCTGGCAGAGCTTTTAGCTCTTTACTGTGGTTTCTTCCTTGCACTGAACTCTTAAAATTCCCTTGATCTTTCTAAACCATTTAAAAACCATCATTTATTTAAATCTTCAAACTTGTCATGGCAGGAAGTATTGTAATGATATGTATGAAGGAAGTATGAAGAGAAGTGCAATGTGTGTGTATGTGTGTGTGTGTGTACTTGTGCAAGTCAGTGTGGCAAGTACAGAGAAGGATCATCTGGTAAATGAAAAGGATATTCCAATCAGAGTGAAAACGCCTGTCTTCTGTTTTTAGGTGGGAATGTTTTACCATTGATCAGCAATGTGCATCTTCTAGTCACAAGCCTTCCAACATTAACATGAAAGAATTGGAACAGAACAAATCTAATACGGATTTCAATTTTGAGATTCTAAGATCCAAACTCACAGATCTACAGTAAACACTATTTTAAACCATTTGACCAACTAAGATCTTCCAACAACTGATATCCTAGTATTTTCTGGTAAACAAATCAACAGATTAATAAATGTCTAATGTGAGCCATGTCATGGGACTTGGGCAACTGTGCTTGTTGGAAACACACTCCTTGTTGTACACTCTTCTATCTCTGTCCTTCCCTACAGCCATTTGTAAACAATACTGATGCATCATTTGGGCATCAAAAAAAATATAGACAATCATTTTTAATCTGAGTGCCCGTACAAGCCTCCTTCCCATCCCAGGATCTGCACTTAGCTGAGGAGGAATATCAAGACATGCCGTGATAAAATTCTATCAGCTGATAGAAACTGGAGCAGGAGAGTCAGAGTAGGAGGTTTGGAACCAGAGAGACCCTGGGTTGAATTTTGCTCTGCCACTGACTGGATGTGAATTTTGCTCAAGTTTGCTCATAAGGTTGCTATTAGGATTCTGTGAAATAATCTATGCATATTATTTCTTTACCTGCATGATCTGTGTAGATAGAAGGACAAGGCCAAAATGTATTGAACTAAATCAGGAAAAAAACCCAACAAACAAAAAAAAACAATCTTCTTTCCCCCTCTCCTTTCTCATATTTTCAGCAAAGTGCGAGTTCTATTGGACACATTGAAAAGGTGTGATGTCAAAGCAGAGCAATTGGAACTTCGGATGGAGAAGAGCTAGAGGAGGAAAAACAACTGCCAGGACCATTTCCATTCTAGATTCAGTCAATACGGGTGATTCAGTCTTCTTTATGGAAGAGAAAACAAAAAACAAAAAACTTAATACAAAGAATATATATCTGGTGAAAGCAAATATATGAGTCTTTTGCAAATTGATGGTCTCTGTGGAAGTTTTTACAAATGTTCTTCATTTTATCACTGTAGAAACCACAAGAAGAATTTTAAAGAAGGAAGCAAGGATTGGGTAGATATGCAGGCACTCTTAGATCTTGCAGTAATATACCAAGTGCTATTTTAATACATCAGAGCATTAGCCACGTGAGATTTTTGAATGCAAAACGGCCAACTGAAGTAGGAATAAATACAAGCTAACAGGACTTTAAAGGCAATATGGGATAAAATATCCTGTCCCGTTTATAGATTTTATACATGCATAGTGATTTTATTATTTTATTAAATTAAGTAAAAATTATAAAAGCTGAAATAAAAACTGCTTTCTTTTTCAGGGATCACCTCTCTTTCATTATCTGAAAGACGTACAAAATAATGCTTAACATCTCGGTTTCTCCCTTATTTAGACTGTCCATTGTAAAATCTGCTCTGCAGGGTATAGGGAAAGAGGAAAGCTCCCATAAGCATCCTTAAACACTAGGCTTGTGAGATCTCTTACCCACAGCAGTCTAGTTGAGCATTCCCTGATCTTATAGGAGGTATGCTCCAAATATTTGTGCATTAGGTTGATCATGGTGTAATGTAGGCATTATTTGGAGCCAGAAAGAGTTGGATTTGACCCTCAAAGCCTCCATAAACTGTTCTGTCAAGTCGGGCATCATCAGAGTGCATAAATTTCTTGCACTTCAAGTTGGAGATCATGCAACCCCTCTGGGAAGCTGTTGCAAGAAGTATATATAATGCATGTCAAACACATAATTGTGGTAGCATGGTAGTCACAGTATAATATATTTGT
The DNA here is from genome assembly GCF_009873245.2 of Balaenoptera musculus. Taxonomy (NCBI): domain Eukaryota; kingdom Metazoa; phylum Chordata; class Mammalia; order Artiodactyla; family Balaenopteridae; genus Balaenoptera; species Balaenoptera musculus. Next base: position 157,212,269 of record NC_045786.1, read on the forward strand.
TTTAATATTTGAGGTATCATGCAAAAAGATAAGTGGAAAAAAACTCTAATTAGTGCCTGATCATTTGGTATACTTTGGCCTTATTTCAGAAAAGTATGTATAACAACAACAAACCATCTGTTAGCCATTCCCATTCTCCTAGGTAAGTGATTTTGGCTATCCATTGTAGTCTATCTGCTCAGGCTTGCAGACACTGTATTATTTTAAGTTGAAAAATATGTTGCATGCTATAGTAATTGTTCTGTTCATTGATGTTTCTCCCAGTACCCATAATAATGCTGAGAACACAATAGGCACTCAATAAATATTTAAAAATTCATAAATACCTAATTTTTATAATCTTTCTTAATGCAGACTCTAAAGCAAACCTAGTTAGGTTTAATTCCTAGGTCTGACATTACCTTGGGCAAGCTACGTAACTTCACTAAGATTCCATTTCCTTATCTATAAACAGTGATAATAAACCTCATCTCTTAGGACTTGTATATAAATAAGTTAAACGATATCAAACATTCCCATAGTACTTGAGAAAGAGTAAATCATCATTAAGTTAAATATTATTATTGTACCTTTTTAACATTGTGTCATGTATCAAATACACGTTATAGTGAATATCAGATACAGGTCAATATTTGTTTTTCTGGAAAGAAAATAGAAAAAAGAAAAAAAGGAAAAACTATCTTAACATGAAAATTTGATAACATACTTTCTCATTTTCCAGTGAAAAGTAGGCTGAGAATATATTCGTCTATTCAGGGTGTTGGGACAGTTAATTTCTTGAATGAATACAAGTCAGTACTTCTACAGAGAAGTAGCAACATGCCCTGATCCTCTCTAATGAATCATAACAAAAGGAAAATTTGGAAATTGCAAAGTTGTGCATTCAAACACCCTACTAGCATTTCCTCCAAGAAACAGTGATAATTGTATAAGGAATTTTTTCAGGAGTCTAGAAATGGCCTCAAAATCTTTCCAGCACACTCCTGAGAGCCCACACAGAAGATACAACTTATTTGTTATGAATGCTTAGCCTTATTTATCCAACTAGAGAATCTATGGGATGTGATTATTTCCTGTAATCTTGTTTGCTCAGAATTAAGCAGAAAAGATCCTTAACTCTCAGCCAGGATACACAGGATCTTTTCTGAAGTGTACTAATGTTTGTTAAAATAATTCCAAATCTTTAATCTCGAGTTTCCTTTTCTCTGATCAGTTCTGGTTTATTTATATGAGCATCAGCTGACTGGCTTAAAAATTAAATTACTTGTTTCGAGTTTTCAATTTTAAAATGTTTGTTTGCTTTCTTGCAGTTTGTTCTTTACTCTTAGATGATTGATCGCAGTGACAAGCAGGGATTTTGTCATCACCCTAGAGTACTCTTTGCAATCAATTAAACAAGAACATGAATAGCATTGTATACTACAATATGTGTGTTTTCTTCTTAAAGTCAATGTGAATCATCTGATTGTTCATATAATGTGACTGTATTTTAAGGAAATAATTCATTTCCTCTTGCCTGCATTTTGCCATTCCTTTTGAAAGCTGGTAATGGTAATAACTAACTTGGTTTCTTTAAGTTGAAGTTACAATGCTGACACTTGCATGTGCAACTGTTTCTGAAGAATGAGCAATTTTTGTTACTTTATTTCTAAATTGATAAAGTGGAGACAAAGGTCATTTTAGTCCTATGCCAGCATACATTCAGTCAGTCGGGCATCCTTTCAAATTTATCAGGTCCACGTTATACCACCATATTTAAATTTACCATGCTTATGGGAGAAATCATATCAACATATCAAGCATATCCTTTCTCTTTTATTTTTATTTTTGCCAACTGACTTGTAGAGGCATAGTCACAAAGTTGGGACTACATTGCTAATTTATCCTAGTTTGTGATGTCTTCTTTGCTGTGAAATGACCTGAAATTTGAACTTGCATCCACGTTGTAAAAGATCCCCAAATCTATCTTAATGCCCCAAGTATATATAGTTCTCCCCAAAGTGGTGTCTTTTTAATGTAAATAGTTTAACCCGCTTAGTGCTTATATTTTAGACTCTGAAGTATTAAGTATGAAAACTTTCAAATCCAAGCTTCTGTGAATGGATTTTTATTTTATCCTGTGTCATACATGTCTATATTTTAAGGCTCTAACTCTTGCCCCTTTCCCCTGTATTTTTATGTAAATGTATTCTGAGCCTAATGTGTTTATAACTATTAAATGCCATGTGTTGGTCTTCGGTGCTGTAATAAAGTACATCCGTGCCTTCCGAATTTCTCTGGCAGCTATCTCATGTTCACTGTCCTCCAATCAGCATCTGCAAATGTAACCACTTAAATCTGATCCCACTGTCTGAACCAGTTACCCAGATAAAAGGCAGCCAAGATCTAAGCCCTGCTCCATGTGGAACTCTCTTAATACTTCCCCCCAGAGTGGACATGGTTCCTCTTACCAGGAGTGTCTGTTTTTTGTTTCTTTCACTCATTCTTTATCTACTCCCATGTCTCCTCCTGGATTCTTGCAAGCTCTGTCTTAAGCAGGAACCAATTATGCAGAATTTAACCAAAGGCTTTCTGAAATTCAAACAGTCATAACATAGGTACTGTCATTCTCAACACTGCTGGTACCACTTCAGATTGGAAAGGATGTTAAATCGGCAGATCTGTTTTCTAAAACTAAATTTATTATTTCTGTTTTAGTCCCTGGGTTAAAAAAAATCACTATTTCATCAACTTATTTTTTAAATCTTCAATTATTAAATAGGTATTTGTGCTGCATAATCCTCAATAAAATTAATCAGATTTCTAAAAACTTTACTTGATTGCTTTTTTTGAATCAGCTTTAAGCCAATGGATGATTCTGTTTTGTGCATTTTTCTTCGGGGCAAAATTGTGATATCAGCATGAAAGTAAAATACAAATTTTAAAAAGCTCTGTTACAGGAATATCCAGGTTTTAATTGTGGCTACTCTTAGAAATAAGCTGGAGACTTGCGTTAATACATGCTCTTCGAAGCTGTGTTTCATTAAGCTTGTTGCATGGCACCTCATTATTCTCCTATCTATGAAAGCATGGCTACGGTCCTTTCATTCTTCACTATGTTAAGAAGATTTTATTTGGAATCATTAAGATGACTAAATTTTCTCAAGTTTAATTCAGGGACAAGAGTAGCAGGTAAGCTTGTTTTGGCATTGAGTATTCAATAGACGTTCCATCTAAGGTCTAGGAGTGGTAGTGAGCACTTGATATGTGCTTTAAGAACATGATAGACGATTTCATATTTATTTTCACGCTCACGCAGTCTTTTCAGGTAGGTGTTAATAGTTCCATTTTTTTCAGATGAGAAAATTAAGATTTAGAAAAGTCTTAGTAATCTGCATAAAGTCCCACAGCCAAACTATTAAAGCTTGCATTCAAACATCAGAATCATATGAATCTGAACTATATTCTTAGCCACCGAACATATGCTGCTCCAGAAAATGTGCACGCGTGCACACGCACATACACACATACACACAGACACACACCTGAACCAGAGATGAATCTAATTCATGAACTCCAGATCAAGAACTCTTTTTCCGGGCTTCCCTGGTGGCGCAGTGGTTGAGAATCTGCCTGCTAGTGCAGGGGACATGGGTTCGAGCCCTGGTCTGGGAGAATCCCACATGTCGCGGAGCAACTAGGCCCGTGAGCCACAACTACTGAGCCTGCGCGTCTGGAGCCTGTGCTCCGCAACAAGAGAGGCCACGATAGTGAGAGACCCGCGCACCGCGATGAAGAGTGGCCCCTGCTTGCCGCAACTAGAGAAAGCCCTCGCACAGAAACGAAGACCCAACACAGCCAAAAATAAATAACTAAATAAATTAATTAATTAATTTAAAAAAAAAAGAACTCTTGTTCCAAGTTAAAGTGAAAATTGAAGGGGATCTTGAGATTTCTTCTGGGTCGGCTACCACATTTTACTGGGAAAGGGAAGGAAATTAGAAACCAGGACAGAAACTCTATCTTAGGAACTATCATTGTTTTCTGCTGGACAATAGGTGGCAATTTTTTTCTCAAACCAGAGAGTAATTATCTTGGCATTTGTGGGCCATGATATGGTCTCTATTGAAACTACTCAGTTAAGCAGCTGTAGGCAAAAGTCAGCCATTGACAAGAGTAAATGAACGGATGTGGCCAAATTTGATCTGTTGTGGCTCCCACTGGTGACTTCTGGGCGAGAATACACAACATGCTGTGGTTCATGGGAGCCTAGGTTTTGTCATCAGGATACAGGAGAAGGCACAGGAGCAAAGTCATGATTTCAAACTTGTTCTACTACGGTAAGTCCCTCAGTCATTATTTATTGATATGCTTTATCAAGAATACAGGCTTCTCAAGGGAGCTCTGTTACTACCAACAGAGACCAAACCACGGCAACTAGGTTTTCACTCTGGTGATGAAAATAGGTATCCATTTTTGGCTATTTGAGGGATAAAACAGAGAGTGAACTTTCTGAATGTAGAGCTTCTCATGTACTAACAGTATAACATTTGGTGTGAGCATTTGGTAGTGACAAGTTCTGGAAGAAATTAGTCACATAGTTGCAAGGCTCATTATTAGGTTTTTGGAAGAAGGATAACATGAATGTGATGCTCAAGGAAAGAATTCCACAGGAGATGTAGAAAGTTTAATGGAAATATTAGAAATTAGACTGTGAAATGGTGTTTGACAGCAGGCCTTTAAAATGGTCAAATTACAGCGAAAAAAAAGTTGATATAAGGCCCAAGACATAAAACAGCAAGTTAAGAACAGTAACAATTAACAAAGAAGGATTTGAACATAAAAAAGTCGGTATATAAATACGATATACCTTTTGAGTAGTTTATTTCAAATGAAGCACTTGCAAAAGGCATGCATTTGGTCTTGTCCATCTCAAAATACAGGTCAAGAATGAAGTACTTGGAGGTGGGAGAGGAGGACCAATGGGATTATTGTTATGTGAAATTTACACATGAAAAAACGTTCATGTGACAAAACTGTTACCTAATATCAGTCTCTAGCAACAGCTTCATAAAACTCTATCTTACCTCTCCATTTCTGTGACCTCCTCCTCTTTTTCACCCAATCAGACCTCCATGTGTATTAAGTGTTGATCAAGTGGTTGTGAACACCTTATAGTCTTCTCATTAGACTCAGTCACCCCCAAAATTATGACTACTGCCAGGACAGCTTCTGTATAATATGAACCCATGAAGCAGGGAAGGAACAATATTCCTGATGTTTGCCTGGCTTGACATTTATACACATAAAACCGTTTAGAATTTTGTTTGTTTGTTTTTTCTGGGGGCATAGTTTTACAAGAACATACAGATGTTTCTATTTCACCTAGAGAAAAAATATGTGCTATATAATATCGAAGATAGAACTTAATTGAACCCATCAGATGATGATAAAGAAACAATGCTACACTTCAGTTGACTTAACTGCAGCTTTGTCCTCGGCTCTTTTCCCCCCAGCACCCTGTGGATTTCTTCCATGGCCTTTCCCCTCTTTGAAGTCAGTGGGAGCCCTGAGCTTAGAAAAGTCACCCAGAGTACAGAGGTGCACAGGGACAAGGCTGCTTGACTTTCTGCCCTCGCAAGGATCACGGGGTGGGTGAATTAGTAAGCAGAGAGAGAAAAAAAAAATGCTAAACTTAGTCCAAATGCAAAGCAAGCATTTTTTTCCTTCTTTCTTTCTTCTTTTTTTTGAAGTTCAATATTGTTTCCTTTACTTTTTTTTTTAATATTTTGTGTTTTTACCTTTGCCCTTCCTGTTTCCAACAGGGGTTGGAAGTGCTTAAAACTCTTCAGAAAGCATGTTCTGTTGATATTTCTAACAGGGACTGGAGCAGAAAGTATGACTTATGAACTTCTACCCCTTTGATGCACCATCACTGAAGCTGGGAGTGCAAAGCATGAATGTATCAGGCTTGCATTAGCTCTCAGGGGACTGCCGAGATCAAGGAGTCGTTGATGGGGATTTCAAAAGATGAATAACCAAGCAGACTCCTTCAGTGTGCATTAACACTAATAATTATTAGAGGGCATTACCCATGCTTTCCTTAAAGCAGAGATATTTAATGTTCCTCTTTAATTGTATACGGGTTTCAACAAGTATCATTTACTAAAACATTTTGAATCCGTAAAAAGAAAGAATTTTATAAACCCTTACCATAATGGCCCATCACTACATTTTAATAAGCTGTTAGTATTTATTAAACATACAGTTACTATCTTATTAAAATAAAAGTTAATGCCGATTAGAGACACTTAATATATTACTACTTTGGCTAGTTAATATCAACCTCTTCCATACTTTCCAACAGATGAATAAAAAATTTAATTACTGTATATTAAAATTTTCTGGGTAGTTTACTTTTACTGCACTACTGGATTTACTTTCTCTTTTAATCTTCTTTGACTTTCCTGGGCCTACATCAATTCACCTGGTAACTTTTCAATCACATAAGACGAAGACATTTCCCTTGGGTCTACGGTCAAAGAATATGCCTGAACTGATAGATGGATTTTGATAGCAAGCAACTGAATTTATTTCCATTTAGTAGATGTTAATTGAGCACTGGTCACATGCAAGAAATGATGCTAAACATTTTAGGGAAGAGAGGAAGAAGCCCTAAGGTGACCAGCTGTGCTGGTTTGCCCAGAATTGAATGGTGCCTGGGAATCGGACATCAAACCAGGACAGGCGTTTCACCCTAAATGAAGTCCTGTCCTTACGAAGCTTTCTCAAGTAGAAAAGGACAATGAATAAAGAACATATGCTGTAATATTAACTTTTATTAGATGGCCCAGCAATGCAAATAGGCATATATTAATTCTGGGTTAGTGGCCAGAAAAGATGCTGCTAAAGTAGTTTTTGTTGCTATTGATTAATAATCATCATGATTTTCGCCATATCTTGTTTTAATGCAAAACCTCATAGAACATATGATAATCATGGTACTCTTCTGAGAATTCTGAAGTTCTGAGTAGCTAAAATAGCTGCACTAAGTTCTCCTCAACTTGGTGCTAGAAATTTCTTGGTGTTAGAAATTATAAAAATTGAGATATTTTGAGTTATATCTTCACTACCTAGTGCTTTATGTTTTTCAGAGCATTTCCTTAAATAATCTTGTTGGTACTGTTGTACACGATACATAAATTAATGCATCCAACAACAATTCCATAAGGTATTTCAATCTTACATATAGAAACACCGAGGCTTAAGGTTAAGTAACTGGTCCAAGTACAAAAGTATAAATTGTAGCCAGGATTTGAACTTGAGCAGTCTAGCTTCAAAGCCCAAATTCTTAACCATAATTATTACCTGCCTTCCTGCAGTAATGTTTGCCTTTGGTATTACAGTAATTATTATTCGGTTTAACTGGAACTTAATAATCAAGAGGTTTATCCCACACCTATATCTAGCATAGCAAGTGAGGTACAGGCTTAAACCAGCTATCTTAAATTTTAGCCTGATTTTCTTTCCATTAAAATTTAGTTAAATTTTTGCTATACCTAGCATAATGTCAACCCATATAATAGCATTTATTCATTCACCAAGTTATAGACAAAGTAGTGTTGGGGAATCAAAGGCATGCTGGAAAAATGATCACTTTCTTGGCATTTATAATCTAGCAGGGAGAGGAAATGTTAGTTTTGATTTGTTTTATTTTGGATTCATTTATTATTTTTTAAAAGCTGTGGTATTCTTAAGTAGATGTAAGCTTCATTTGAATAAGGAAAAATACAGAAATAAACAAAGGGTTTCCACTCTGGTTGAAGCAGGTGAGCAAGATTTAGAGCTCCACCTCCCTGATGCCCATCCCCCTTCATCACCCAGGAGGAGGGATGAGCTGAGTTCTGACCAGCATGGCTTAGGAACCATTGCTAGAGATTCTAAGGCCATGGTATCTGTGGTCATGTCTGGGTGAAGTAATGGAGAAAGATCTCACAGATCTGGTGGGATTTTATTTCGGCTTTAAAGCATAAGTAGTATTTCACTGATTCTACTTAGGGAAGTAGTTTTATTGTGTGGGGATGGTCAGCAAGAAAAGCCAGCCATTTAACAGAATCAGGACATTTGCACTGAGAAATAATGACCCAAAAATGGTGTGAGGTTGTAAATGGCTTGAATGTGACATTATGCCTTATGGATTTCTTGAAGAAAGAAAATAGCTAAAAACAGGTAAATCAAAGGGAAGAAGCTGAATAGTCCTCAAAACAAGCTCAACATATGTGAAATTTTGCTCTCAAAATGATGTAAATAACCATCACACTTAGGTCTTTTCACAACTTCAGGGTAAGTAATATTGACAGTACCCTTGAACTATTAGAAAGGTCAAAAATTCAGTCAGATTTCTTTTTATTATTTTAAAGAATTGTAAAGTCCTATCAAACTAAAAAGTTCAAGGTGTGCCATTCAAATCCCAATTTACATTTCTGGTCATATTCAATCACAGTCACCAGAACAGGAAAAGCCAAGTATTTGGGGATGAATTATTATACCTAATTGAGTTATATTTATTAACCTGAAGAAGATTAAATTAAGCAGAGAAAGATTTAAGAGAATTTAACTTGGATGTCAATATTCCGATTTCAGAATATGCTGTACATATTTGACAATTTGAGAATTTAGCCAATCAGGCTAAATACTCGCAATTCCTTTTTAAAATGTGTTGAGTAATTAGTCTAGTTTTGCAACTTTATATTGAGGTCTAGTAAAGTTTACACACACTAAATAATTATTTAAGAGATTACCATATATATTGTCTTTATTTAATTTACAAGATTTACTTAAGTATTTGGGACAGTTTATTGTCCCTTGGATAATAAAAGTACTTAAAAAAAGAAACTATAATTGTTCTATAGATACAGTTTAAAATGTTTGAGAGGTGTATTTAATAATTTTGTAAATGGAAGAAAGCTGTATTAAGGCTCCTTAAAAGTGATTATCACTTGCCATAGTTACTAATAGAGATTAAAAACAAAGCAGAACAAAAAACTAAGTTTTAGGATATATAATATCAATAAATTTGATATTGAATATTTAAATCAAAATATTTACAAACGGAAAATCATCCTTGAGGACATCAAAACTCACATTGGCATTAGGTAGGTGAACTGAATTCACTATAAAGGAAAATACTTTCTGTGATACTTAGTAATTATGGAACAACTTAGAGATGGAGAGGTAGTTGCACTAAAAAAAAATTAAAATGAATAGATAGAAAGCTACTCTGTGACTAGACACTCCCTGAAAACTAAGGAAAAATTGAGATTTTACCAGGTATCATGTTGATTTCTCAAGTGCCTTAGCCTTTGGACAGCTAGGAACTGGAATTCTGAGGCAAGTTAGGGTGAATATTGTTACATGGAAGAAGTTTCCACGGCTTAATGGACCACTTCACACCCTGCATAACGAGTGCCATTATCTGTCTTTCATAATTCTCATGCCACATCTAAAAACAAAGTGACTGAGATATTTCACACTGTAATTAACAAGTGTCTGATGATTCCAGCCTTAACTTCATTTGATTGAAGAGTTATGGCACTCATGACTGAACGTAAGTGTGGGCCACATAGTTAACCCTACATTAGCATTCAGTCCCAGCTGAGGAGTGGGGCTGGGGTGAGGGGCTGGTATCTGCTGCTTATATTGCAGTCGTCCATTAGTCCTGAAGCCTGCCAGAAAAGCAGTAGTTCTATGGTATCATGAATGACTAAATGATCTCCTCTCATTTTAAACATGGTTGATAAGGAGATATATTGGGCTGATTTTATTAAATAGCTATGTAGGTCACACAGCCTAATAGTATAATTTGACAATCAAATTTGAAAGCCATTTTCTTTCCTACATAGTTTGGATCCCTCCAGAGGCAAACAAATCCCACACACTTTCAGCCACCACAGAGGCAAAAGTACTCATTTGTGAGAACCACATCAAGGCACCGGTTGGGGGTTTTCTTCAAAATGAAACATTTGCGGCCAGTTGACATTGCAGAAGGTTGGGTTGAGCAAACTGTATCAAGAGGGAAGTGTTTGCTGACAGTTTGACAAAAGTACATGTTGCTTTTGCTTTACCAGAGGAGAGGTTAGGCATTACACTGCCACTCCCAATGAGACCTTGGGGTATTGCGTAGCTATCCATTCACAGCTTTCACGGTGATGAATGAGGTCTTAGCAGATGCCTTGCAGAGAGGGTTAAAGAAGAATAGATTCCTCATATGTCTACCCTTTTCCCCTCAGATTGGACCAGGCAGATGATTAGAGAAAGAATGGTGTGGGCAGTTTAATGAAACCCATCTGCTTTGGCAGTTAACAGAAAAGTCCTTCAGAAGCTCTTGGAAAGTAAAAGCAATTTAATTTAAAAAAACCATATATATGTGCATATACATGATTTTTATATATAATAATATGCTTATATTATTATATATTATAAACACACATATGCACACATAGCAAAATATGTATTTATTTATTCCAAGGATAAAACTTTCCTGTTCTGCAGTCCCAGCTAGATGGCTATATTGCTGTATCTATATCCAGCATGGGTCCCTGACTACACAGTTTGGAACTCAATAATGGTTATGTTGATTGAACACAGAGGAAACTGAACCAAGGCAAATCCAAACCATTTTAACCTGTTAGGTTTGCAAAACAGCATAGGGAATTTTATAGCAAAAGATAATTTATTGAAAATACCTGAATGTCCTGATGGCATGAGGTATTGAAATCATACTGAATGCTTCCTTTCTCACAATGCCTTCAGGACTGGTTTTCACATAGGATCTTACTGAGGCAGCCGAAAGCTAAAACAGAAGGGGTAAAATCATTATTTCAACCTACACACTTCAAAAATCATAGGTGATGTTTGAAAGAGATTTATTCTATACACACTAACTTAGACACTCTTTTATGCCATATGAACTATTTTTGTTTGAATCGGGTTTATATCAAAATTTAGTTAAAATCATTTTCATTCATGCTCAGAACTGAGTGTATTGCAAAATATAGATAAATATGTGTATATCATGCATATGTATTTCCTAACGAAAGAATAAAACATGCAGAGAAATACTAGTGCCATTAAAAAAGTAAAAAGCATTAGTTTTTTTGAATATTTTCATACTGAAACTTAAGAGTTTTTGATACTTCATGACATTTCTTAAAGTTACCAACAATGTACCATTGCTGCTGGGCAACTAATACTTTTTTATAAAGAGAAATATAATGGGCTGATATATTGTAAATAAATTGAAATTTTAGGGAAGAGCTCTTAAAACAATTTTTATTTTATTAAATTTATTTTTATTGAATATATTCTTCATATAATGAAACTGTTTCATGAAAAATGTCCAGTTCTTTCAAAATCAGGACAAACATTTTTCAAATCTTTATGGAGAATAACAAGGAGGCTAGCCTGGGGATTATTTAACTCATAGCAAAATACATAATTTTTAACTATTAAATGATATGCTTATTCTTCTTTATGAAGAAATGACTCATAATATCAGTTTTAGAACATGGACTCTCATCTGCTTTAAAGGATAAAAAAAAAAACTGTTTAAAAACAAAGAATTGAATTTAGAACTTCCATGCTAAGACAAGTTGAATAAGTCATAAAAACTTCAGGGACCTTAAGGTTTACAACAATGTTTCTTAAACTTTAGAAAGCACCAGAATCACCTGGAAGACTTTATAAAGCAGACTGCTGGGCTCCACCCCTGGAATTTCTGACTCAGTCAGTCTGCAGTGGAACCGATCCCATGTCTTTTCTATAAGTCCCCAGGTGATGCTGAAGCTGCCTGTCTGGGGGCTATGCTCTGAGGACCACACGTTTATGCTACCAATTTGGTCTTTGAGTGTGAATTCACTGCTACTAGTAAGAGAACATAAATACGAAATGATGAGGTACGTTAATCATAAAGAAAGGAAAATGTTCTTCCATCTGTTTGAAAAATAGCATTCTTTTTTGTTTCTTTATTTTCTTTTGCTTGCCCAGAAAACCAAATAGGAACCAGGAAATTGGAGGAGGAAACGTGAAGAGGAGATTTATTTGTATTTATAGCCATTGACCTTGCTGTAGAAGAGTTTTCCGAATCTCACGCTCAGCCTTCTTAAGTCACTGAAGCATCCTTCTTTTCCATTTCTGTGACTTACTGAGATGTAATGGTAATTTTATATGGTTATTGTATTGTATCCTTCATAATTTTTTTTTATCGTAACTCCATAACAGAACATGCTTTGTATTATAGTGATATAATGTCTTGCAAAAGCTCTCCTTTTCTTACTTATGCAAACATTATTTGTCTAAATTTGTTGGGACATTCTTAGCTCTCTAAACTGTTTCTATTACAAATTAATATAAATGTTAATGGTTATGGCTTTTCGTCTTCCTGACAGGAATTTCCTTGAATAGCCACAGTAGGCTTTACCCTGCAGGCCTAGCAATTATTGCTGCTTCATTACCTGGAACATCAAAACTAGGCATCATGTTTGGGTAACAGGGATGTGCTTTCATACCTGGTCCACAAACCAGTGTAAGCCTCCTTCTCCAAATGAGAGCAAAAACCACCCCTTTCTTTCTGTTTCTTCTCAAAAGGAATCTGAACTTAAGCCCCATCACAATAAGAGGGTGATTTTCTGGAACCCTGGGCTCCTAGCCCAGTTCTCACAACAACATAGATACTCAATAGGAGGAGACAAAATGTAAGAATGTCATGGCATCATTTTTATATAATTTCTTTTTTGTAAAATGATCATCTCTTTTCCATGTACACCTCCCCTCTTTCTGGCAGAAGGTTGATTTGCATAAGCACGCTAGTGACTAATGTGTTGCTTTGGGAATGTCCTTCAACATCTCAGGGACTTAGTTTCCTTCAGTGGCTGGCTCTGAGTGCACTCTCACATGCTTTTCAGATTTAGAAAGGGAAGAGACCATGGTGCCAAGTAAACGAAATTCCTATCACTATCGGCGTTTAAAACACAACTTGGTTTGAAGTCAAAGTTCTGTGTCCTTCTTCATCACCAGGCATAATCCCTAGGAGCCGAAGCACAGTAGGTACAAATCTCAATATATAAGCAATGCGTAGAAAGAAAACAGTCCAGCCTATAAAGAAGCTCACTTACTTCTAACTTATAGAATGTCTCACTGACTGCCTTTAAAATATTTCATAAGCCAGTTTGATAACATCACTGAAGATGCTAAGTTCTTCACTGGCCTTATACATTGACCCCTGGTCCAGAAAACAAAATGATGTTCTGGGTGGTTTTTTTGGTATCAGAAAATTCAAGTTCATTCAGCAAGAATATCCCCAAATTTTCTCCCCAAAAATCCATTTTAAAGATTCTGGCAAATGATCATATCACAAATATGTGTCATATGGTGGTAGCTGTCTGTACATTTTCCCCATGTATCCTCTTGTTTTGGTCTTTTGATGAAGTACAGTTAAGGTCTCAGGAGCCCCAGCCACTTAATGGAAGTGAACAGCATTTTGAGAGACCCAGAATTTTCATCATTGAATCTATTTAGGGAGGCTGCACAGGAGTCATTCTTCCCCTAATCTACTGATTTTCAATGCAAATACTGCCAGCCAGGCTCTCGGCCACAGGATTTAGTTACGCACTTCACTGAAAACCATGTGTCAATGCAAATTCAGAGGATAAACCAGCATGCAAATCCCCAAGGCCTCAGCAAGTTATAATTCAGCCACAGTATTAGCAAAACAAGATAGCAATTATGCAAGAAATCAGCTGAAAGGTTATTTTTAATTTAAAATTTTTGCATCTTTACAGCTGGGAAAAATGAAACCCTGCCTATTCTTTCTTGTAAAACGCACCCAGTAGAAGCCAAAAGCGATATGGTTCATTATCACAGCCATGTTCTAAGATGAGGCACACATACACACATGTGAGGCACACATCAACCTACAGTTACACAAACTGCTTCAAGGAGAGTAAAGAGACTTCTGATGAGATTCAATTGTTATATATTCTTCCAGTGTTTTTTTTTTTTAATCATCTTTCAGAGATCAGACCATAATTGGCATCCAGTAATAAAAGATAGATATTTGAAGGTAATTAGCCCTGGGCATTTTTTCACCCTCATGTTTGAACATTTGTCTCAGGTCTGACAATTTCTCTTCAATCCCACTTCTGGGTGCTGTTGCTAAGGTCACTTAAGCTGAGATGGGCAAAGACAGAGGCTCTACCTTTCATCAGTGTGTGAGGACCCATTTTGTGTTCAGAAAAGACCAACTATAATTTATGACTGGTAGAGCTATTTAGTTTATTTAGTTTAGGTCTAGAGAAATGAAAGTCTTCCTACTGCACTGTAACTCTAAGAAGGCAGCAACCACCTGTGCACGATACCCTGGATACCCTGCAGTACTCATGAATCAGGGGCAAGACAACCACATGTTTCATTGCAGTATTTCCAGGAGCCAGAAAGAGAGGCACAATTTTGGAAGGGAGACAGGGTAGTTGGTGTGGCCACATTTAAGAATGGCCAGAGTTTAGGAAAGCAGAGAGCATGCTTGAGAACTCAGGAGTCAGCCTGGTCTGGGTTAGAATGCAGGGTGTTCCCTAACCTGCTGGGTAAACTGGATAAGTTACTAAACTGTCTGGACCTCAGGTATTCTGCCATAAATGTTTAACTCCTTGTTTCTCAAAGTGTGCCCAGAATCAATGACACCCCAAATCCGCCGAATTAAAACCCACCTTAAAGCAAAGTTCCCAGGTGATTGTATGCATGTTAAAATTTGACAATTATTTCAATGCCATACAACGGGTCCTGCATAAATGATAACATTATTAATTTACTTAGTACCGACTGTCTCCCCTATGCTGTGTTAGGCTCAGTGGCTATAATAGAAACCAGAAACTACCACTGCTTTTTACTCGCTTAGTAGGAGAAACAGATTTGAACTGCATAAATGAAAAGGCTAACTGCAGATTGAGATGAGGGCTCTAAAGGCATTGGAGGAGGCCTTCTGAGCATAAGGAAGTTTACTTGGGAAGGGGTGTCACAGGAGCTGTGTGATTATTCTTAAAGTTTTTCCTTAGCTCTGTTCAGAGAGACCCCCCATGTCATTCCTTCTTTCCCAGAGTATTTCGGTCTTAACATCTTATGTGCTAACCAGTCTTGCACTTCTGAATACATGTTAGATCCCCTGAGGATTATACATTCTCTGTCTCCTCCTTGACATCAGTCCTGGACTTCCAAAAAACTGTGTGCCTTGCATTAACTCAGCCGACATAAATCGCTCATTTTCTTCCTCAATGGGGATCTCTCAGAAAGGGTATTTAGGCCGGTAGGGGAGACTTATCTCTTCACTATTCAAGGCAGCAAGTGGAGCGTCTGCTGCAGCTCACAGGATTCCGAAAGGTCAAGCCCCCTTGTTGGACATGTTATATTATAGTTATTACTTTCCCTTGGTTTATCCTCCTTTAAGTACTATTCTCGTGCTCCATTGAATCCTGACCTGCCCACCCAAGACCGCTGGCTCCTGAGTTCCCATATCAAGAGTAATAGCACAGCCACACAAAATCACAATGAATGGAGAGACCCAGTGGGACAAAACCTCCAAAATAGGGAAATAGAAAAGAAGGAAGGATCTCAAATCCGTCAACTTTTGATACTTGAAGGCTGAAGCATCAGTATTAAAACAATGGTAGAGACCTATGGATTCTAATGACCATACCACAGTATATGCCTTCCAGAAATATTTTAACATTGTCACTAACTGATATTTTTAGAGCATCTTATCTTGTTGGGGCTTGTTCATTTTGTTCAGCAACTTACCTTTAAATGTAAATCTGACCACATCACTCTCCACTGTTTAAAGTGCTTCAACAGTTTCTATTAAGCAATGTACACAAGGTTCAATTCCCTACAAGTCCCTTCATCTACTGTGGCCCTTTCACCTTGGATCCTGCCCACCTACTATATGGAAGACATAGAGATTTCCAAATATGTGTTATTACTCTGTGAATCTGAGCCTTATTCTTCAATCTGAAGTCTACTTTTTCCATTCTCCTCTTTTTTCATCAGTAGTTACTCATATCTCCTTGATGAGGCCTTTCCTGACTCCCTGAGAAGAACTAAGTAATTAGAAATTCCCAATAATGTCCCCATTAACTATTTTATTACACTTTATTTTTGTTACATGACATATGGTACACAAATATTTCTAGTTTTTGCATGTTTTCACATTCTCTTGTGGCCTCAAAAGCAGATACCCAGACTTTTGAGTTGCTTATTCCCAGAGGATAATACAGGTTCTGAAGCATAGTATGCTCTTGGGAAAAATGTGTTCAGAACATCAGGCAGGAAAAATTGTGTCCATTTTAACAGATGAATGAATGAAAGCACAGGGGTCATAAACTGCTTCCGTCCATAATTGAAAGCAGTACAAAATTAAATACCAGATCCCTGCACATTGCTTGTTTTGTAATCAATGCTGAAATATTTGTAAAATCAACAAGAAGACTGTATGGAGGGAGACAGAAAGACAGCCCTACAAGCACTGAAATTGTATCACTTGCTTACAACAATCCCGCAAGTGTACTACGTAGGCACTTTCCAAACCTTTCAAATCCAATGTCATGTTAGGAAAATACTTTTTATTAGTGGTTCAACTTCCATGGTTCCCAGAGCAATTTATAAATATTATCTTATCAACTCAACTAAGGTAGACAGGCTGAAAACATTACACTTATGCTCCAGATGAGAGAGGCCAAGGGAGTGTGTGTGTGTGTGTGTGTGTCTGTGTGTGACTGTCTTTGTGTGTGTGTGTTTTGAGTGTAAATCAGCCCTCACTACGCTAACTCCTCCTCAGTCTGTCTCTCTCAGCTCATTGCTAGTTTACATGAAGCTTATCAAGATCTGGGCAGAGATCCAGAGCAATCATTTAAATGACTCCCCTTCTAGGTTTCACACACTGTGTTCGTTTGTGTAATGCTAGAGACTAGTCAACAACACAATTTCTCTCTATCTCCTTCTCCATCTCTGTATCAATGTCTCTCTTCTCTTTTCCAGTCATGGCTTTCTATCAATACAATACCTCCTGTCCCTGAATTGGGGGAAAACTAGAAAGTATAAACCATATATTCTTCTCCCAGAGAGTTCACAATTTGATGGGTTGCCAAAACTTGTTCACTGTTTCAATCATTGTTTGTTTATACGTGACAATAATTACACAGTCCAAACTGTATGGCAAAAATGCAAGTGTCAATATGGTCCCTACTATTTGAGGAGGGCTTCAAGGAGTCATCTTCTCTGTGCCCTTAAACCCTTCAATAGAAGGACAACATCTTAGTTTATCCACTCTCATTTCTTGTGATGCTTCAAGGGACTCCAATCATGCTGCTGGTCTCATATTCTCACACTCATGCTGTGGAGCCCTATATCGAGGGCACAGGACAAAAAATCTCCAGAATTAACCAAGCCCCCATAGCAACTGTTGCCATGGTCTCTCCTGACCTAAATTGGACAGCCCGCGGCTCCATATTAGGTAAAATATTCACCATGTAGCATCCTGACCAATTACCTAATGCCATCCTGCCAGCAGGAATTTTCTTTGTCTTGAGGCTATAAAAGTTGGCTACTAGCCCACAAAGGGGGTCGGCTCTCCATGGTCTATCAGGAAGTCAACCCACTGTATTTGCAGGGCCCCTCGCTAACTCTGCTCTTTGTTCCCAATAAACTCACTCTCTTCTAAAATACTTTGCGTCTGGAAATTCTTCTTCCAACTCACACATGGACCACAACACATGCAGCTCCAAATTCTGCTTTAACTCATGTTCTTTCTTCTGCTTAACCCACCTTGCACATTCTACCTTCTCTACATGATCAAATTCTACCCCTCTTTCACGATTCATACCCCATCCCCACAAATAAACTTATTTCCTGGTGATTCTTTCTATCCCTGAAGACCTGGTAAATATTACAAAGGTTAGCATATAATTGCATATTGATTTATATTGTTCTCTATTTGTTCTGTGTATGCACATTTTATTTCCCCAAGGATGATCTAAGGCTACAGACTTTTACAAATATCGTATCTTAAATTAGTTTGTATTCTCCACAGGCTGAATAACAGTATGGACTCAATAAACACTTCTTGCTTAGGAGTTGGTATTGAAGCATGTTCATTGATTTTTCCTTTGCTTACAACATACACTCACAGCTCCACACCTTTATTCATACAGTTCTCTATGCCTGGGGTTTCTTCTCTCTACCCTCAACTTCACAAATTTCTACTTGTCCTGCAAGAGCTAGGGCATTGAAGTATTTCTCCTTGGACATTCCCAGAATTAATTTGTTTTATTTTCATGCTCCTATGATACTTTACACAGTATCTATTTTTGCTGTAATTACATACCTTTATAATGTAACATTTATAAATTTATCAAATTCATTACCATCTGTAGTAGACTGAAAAACAGCCCCCCCAAAACATCCACCTCCTAATCCCTGTAACCTGTGACTGCTACCTTATAAGGCCAAAAAAAAAGGGGGGGGGGGTGAGGTCTTTGCAGAAGTAATTAAATTAAGGATTTTGAGGTGAAGAAATTATCCGAGATTATCCAGGTGAGCTCTAACTGCATTCATATCGATCCTTATAAAAGGGAGACAGACGGAGATTTTAAATAGATATAAAGGAGGAGGTGATGTGTATGCAGAGCAGATACTTGAAGATACTGATCTTAAAGACTGGAATGATGCATCCACAAGCCAAGGGATGACAACAGCTATCAGAAACTGGAAGAGGCAAGGAAAGGATTCTCCCCTAGATTCTCCAGAGAGAGCATGTCCCCTCCCACACTGGTTTCAGCCCAGTGATACTGACTTCAGACTTGTGGCCTCTGAAACTATGAAAGAATACATTTCTGTTCTTGAAAGCCATCTAGTTTGTGGTATTTTGTTACAGTGGCCATAGGAAACTAACAGGCCATCTCTCAAATTACTCAAACTATTTCTTATTCTTTGCTCTCCCTTACCTTTAGCATTATACCTTCCTATGAAAATACACTTAAGAAATGCTTACTGAGTTCCTACTAGGTGCAAGGTATATGCTACATGTTTGGAGATGTCATTGCAGTGAGGATTTTAAAGGCTGCATTTACTCTGATGATGTTTTATTTTTTATATATCTAAACTTAAGCTTTCCCTGAAAGACCAGATTTGAATATCCAACTGCCTATTGTACTTTTCTACTTGTATTTCCAAACAGTGCCTCAACTTCAAAATCGCTGAAACATAGCTTTTGATAGATTCACTCCGACTGTATTCTCCGGATGTCACACTTCTGCTTTTCTCTAAACTGCCACATCAACTAACCAAACTGCACAAGGTAAAAATCTTTTTTCTCTTCCCTCACCCTCTACATCCAACCCATCCCAACAAGTCCTCTCGTTCCTGTCTCCAAATCACATCCCATATTCATTCATTTCTCTCCATCATCACCACTGTCACACACTTCCACACCCCTAAGGACTACAGTGGTCTCTTAACTGATTTCTTTGTTTCTACTCTTGTCCCTATTCCCTATAATTTATTCTGCATTCATTTTCCAGAGTGTTCTTTTAAAAGAGCAAACCAGTTGGTCTCCTATCAAAAAATACTCTAGAGTTTTCCACTGTAATCTTAGTTAGCTCAGGCTGCTATAACAAAATACCATAAACCTGGTGGCTTATCTGGAGGTTGGGAAGTCTAAGATGAAGGTGTCAGCCAATTCTGTGTCTGGTAAGAGTTTGCTTCTTGGTTGCAGAAGGCTATCTTCTTGCTGAGTCCTCACACAGTAGAAAAAGAGCGAGCTAGCTCTCTGTCCTCTCCTTATAAGGGCACTAATTCCATTCATGAGGGCTCCACCCTCACAACTTAATTACCTCCCTAAGTCCCCACCTCCAAATATCATCATATTAGGGGTTAGATTTCAACATATGAACTTTGAGAGGACACAAATATTCAGTTCATAACAACTTCACTTAAAAAAAAAAAAAAAACCCTCCAAATTCTTACTTCATCTCATGAAGTGTATGTCTCAGAGTTCATCCCCTGCCACTTTTTGCTCTGTTCATTATGCTCTAACACACTGGCTTTATTTTAGATTTTCAAATAAATCAAGCTCACTCTTACCTTCAAGTCTTTACAGTGGGCTTTGCATTTTCTGACTGAAATGGTATTTCCTCAGAGTCACTTGGTAACTTACTATCATCATTTAAATCACAGTCTTCAGACATTAACTTGTCCCTCTCTGCTACAAAAGCCAATTATAAATCTTTGCACGATACTTGGTACATTCATTTGCATATTTTCTGTCACCTCCTCACTAAAATGTAAGCTTCAAGGTAACAGGAAAGCCCTCTCTCTTTCCTTTATCTCTATCTCCAGAATCTAAATCAGTGTTTAGCATATAATCATTTCTCAATAAATATCTGTTGAAAAAATGGAATGCAAAAATAGGAGCCCGTTAACAATACCCAATAAATGAATAATGTACTAATTCTAATATAAAAGGTATTCTTATGTGACCGGTCTGGGTTAAAATAGGGACACACAAAAATATATTAAGACAGAATTTCTCTGCCTCAGTTCACATCAGAAGAACTCTGAAAACTCTAGACCAAAGGAGAGGAGGCCATCTGTCTTTCAGGAAGTGCCATCTCCTTTCTGCACATCTTCAGTTTCATGTTACATTGCTGTCTACCTGTATTATTTCCATGTACCTGATCCATCCTCCAAGGCAGGCCTTCTGCCAATACTGCCACCTGAAGATGCTCTCCTATTTCTCCTGCCTTGGCCACTCTGGTTTATCTGATCCCTTTCACAACTCCCAGTGGCACCACCACCATGGCTTCCCTGTATTTATGCTTTTGAAGACACTGCCCAACATAGGCCAGGCAACTTACTGCTCCATTTCTCCACTCTGTGACACTTTTTTAATACTCACTCCAGCTCCAGGAAGTCCCTGCTCCTAAGGAAAGTTTGTACCATATGTCTGTCCCTTTGAAATCATTTGAAAGCGGTCTTGCCTCCTAGCCTGTCTACTCACAAAAGGATCAAAGCTAATTACCAATCTAATATCTGCTTGTACTTTACTCTCTTTCCTCTTTCTCCTTCTGCTGTGGTTTGAATGGAAGACTTGGAAATTTGCAAATTTGGCCTAATACTTATTTAATTCTTTTGTAGGAAGTTTTTTTTTTTAACAAAAAAATTATCGTCTATATAGTCATTTATTCCCATTTTGTTTACTTATTAGGCCCAGTTTCTTTAAATACAAATTAATTACATGAGATAAGACAAATAAAGATGTTCAATAAATGGAAGATATCATCATCATCATTAGTGTTATCATTAAACAATTTACAAGGGAAAACCTAACTTCCATTCTAACTTCTATCTTTTTGCAAATGCTGTGCAAATACAGTGAGTTTTCAATGTGTAAAAGTCCTTTTTCATTTTCTCTCAGTAATGAGTTGAAAACGGAATATTCTGTCAGTCAAGAAACGATTCTTGTACATAATGTCAAACATCAGATTTAATTTAATTACTTGATCAATATACCTTTTGAAGTTATGCGCACATAGTCTTATGTGCAGTTCGAGATTACAGTTTGCGCCTACAGAAGGAGAGGAGAAAAAAAAAGCAGTATCCAGCATATGATAGCAATTTCCCTTTGATCATGTCAAAAGGAAGATGTGTATAAAAGATGTGCTCAGCAGTTTATAAAGCACATTCTCTCTCTCAATTTGTGAATATGGTCTATATTTATGTTCTCAATATTATAACACTGAAATATATTAACTACCTCAATAAAATCTTATTTCTTCACACATAAACCATATTCCAAAATAACATATATTATCAATAGTACTGCTGATTACTTTGGATTAATAAAGAAACTTTCATAACACACTCCTTTGGGTAAATTGTATGTTTCAGATCCATACCTTGTAATCCCCAAATTCCAAAAAAGAAGGAAATCAGCTCTCAATTAACTAGAGGTTTGTCTTAGAAAAACTATATTAAAGAATTATACAAAAATAGAAATTTATTTCAAAAATGAAGATAAAATAAATCCAAGGGAGGTGAGATAAATAATTAGTAAGAGGAAATATCAGAATTTTCAAAATATAATGAATTAAAGATCACAATAGATGGAATTTCCATTCAAATTGATTTCGAAGAATATTAGGGATGTTTCTAAAGAATTTCTTACCTTTGTTTTCGGAATCAGCCATCAGCCACTAAGTCAGTTTTTAAAGGCTAAAACTATCCCTCTCTTAAATCCTGTCTGGGTAGATTTTAGCCCTTTGCCTTTGTCAGCTGGGTCTTAGGCATTTTCTCCACTAGGAGGGTGCCATGGCCTTCTACAAATCTTTCAGGGCATAATACTCTCAGTCATGCAAGGAAACTTCTTTAAGCAAAACTATGATTTATTCTGCCCTCTCAGCTCAAGTCTCCCCATAATCCTCCAGGGTCTTCCATAATTCTATACATCAAAGGGAGGAAGAACCTGTAATTTTGAAAGCTGTGTTATTTCATTTTCAACCAAACACACTTTCTTTTTTTCAAGGATGAGAAACGAAATAAGTTCATATTGTTTTCAAAAGGAGACTCAACATACTTGGCTATGAAACAGAGGGGTCCCTTCCGTACTGTCCCAGCAGAGAGTGCTCTGGAGCACTCATCTTCACCCCAACCACTGGAACTCACCCCATCACATTGCTGGGTGTCCAGAAGTTTCTGTCTGGTCTCACAGTTATTCTGGGTTGGAAGACACTGTGGAAAGAGTTTTGCAGGGTAGTTAGGTGGGTAACCAGGCATTTAGCTGGCATGCTTCTGGCTGGATCAGGAATGAAGTTCCCACTCACAGGAAGACTGAGTGGTGATGGCATGAGCAGCAAGTGTCATTTTCAAGAAAACCAAGCAGAGATCTGGCAGGTACTCTACACATTCAAACATAATCCTGTTTTCTTTGCAGTGGTTCTTCGATCGGCTCAATCACAGTGACTGCCAGGCATTCGCACACTTAAAAAATTCTCCCAGGTCAAACCCCTACTCTTCTCTTGCTTTCCCAATCTCACCCAATGTAGATCTCACATCCCCACTACTCCTCTCTACTGAGATACTATTATTATTTTTATTATTATTCCTATCACAATACACGTAAGAGGCATATCAGGAAGAGCCTGTTTACTCCTAACAACAAAACCAAACAAAACCACACAGAGCCAATAGTAACATAAATTAGTGTTCTCCTTTCCACAAGGAAAAGGGGGCTCTGACTTTACAAATAACTCAGTCTGGTATTTCTTCCCAGGAAAAGAAAGGAGATGCTCACATTTCATTCTGGTACCACAAACTGCTACCAGAAAATAGAATTTAGGGGTTAAGGTGTGTGACCTGATAGTCTAACTCAGATTAAGTCTTTATCTCCTCAATGCCACTGAGTCTGGTACCTGACTCCAAAAATAGGGATTCAGGTACCTACTTTATGAGTTTATTGTGAGAATTGAAGGAGATAATACATGCACGGCTCTCATCACAAGACCTTGCACAAGTTAAACACTCAGTAAATGCCAGTAATTATTTTTGTACTCTCTTAGCCTTGTAGGGCATGCATCTGGGCAGTGATCAGGAAACAAAAAATTAAGAGAAAATAAATAAGAAAAAAAGATTTAATTGTACTAATTTCTTAGAGTGGCCATTTCCCAGAGGTTGTTCTATCTCACAAAAGAGGAGGCAGAACTAAATAAAAGTTAAGCCTATTTGGATTCTTTCCCTTTCAAGTGGGAAAGAACAGTGTATAGAGGTCTCTGATCTCCATTCTCAAGATACTGATCAATTCTTTTAGGAGAGATGAAGATTGGTATACTAGCCCACCAGGCTGTTTTTTCCCCAAACTGTGCTTCCAAATACCAGCATTCCACAGGTGTTAAACAGGTGTCACATGAGAAATGATTCTGTGATTTAGTAAAGCACGGGGGATGCTGAATTAGACAAAGTTAAACACATTTCTTTCCTGTAAATTTCCTCACAGGTATTAATAAAATGACGTGCCTTATAAATCTTTGGAAAGGGAAAACAGTATACGATGGTTTTTAAACCTTTTTTCTGGTTAGAATCATGTCATTAATTTGGCACTCCTCACTGCTTCATTCTTTGCCTGACATCTAGTACAACTTGAATCAATGTTATTTGAACGAATAAATAAGATCCAGGCAGGATGAAGGGCAGAAAAGGCACTCAGAGAAGCACGTGTTAGAAAATTTATTTTTGCAGCTCACACCTGTAGCAAGAAAATGAGCACATTTTCTGGGGAATAAGGTTAAAAACAGAAACATATCTTTACTAGAATATTATTTTTAATTGAGAATGGAGGCTGGAGGTGAGTAGATTTTCTATGGCCTAGATTATTTGCTACCCTTTAACAAAAGTTGCGTCATTAATTGAGGGGAGGAAGTTCTTAGTTTCAGTTACAATTGGTTTCTTCCACTGGAATACGATAAATTATCACTCTTATCTAAGGACAAGAATACAAACATTATTAGTGATTAATGAAATAATCTACTCATCCCTTTAAATTATCCAGGCATCAGATGTGACTCTGTGACCTCTAATGCAGGAAATTGGAAGAGGTAGGCTAAACTCAATCTGAACAATCTTTCTTTCTGTTTGTTGTATATTTAATGGCCTTTAATTTCATCTAAAGTCATCCTGTTCCCATGATCTGGAAAACATCTGCATAGGGAACACTGGAAGCTTTTCACTACATCTGTTGAACTATTGAGAAGGGCACTGAACACCCCATGAGAGTCCTTGACTGCTACAGACGTTGCAGTGGACCCGTCACTCTGGCAGTATTACCACTCCCCCTACACACTGGGCACTGGGTTACACAGCATCAAGACACTCTCTACACCTTCTAATGTTTCCCTTTTGCCCTCAAATAAAGTTCAGACTTGTTTGCATGATTTATGAGGCACTTCATAGTTATCTCATAGACTCATCTCTCCATCTCTCTCACTCACTATCTATGTCCCAGCTATACTGGATTTCTTTCAATGTCCTGAGTAAACTAGTTTTTATCTCATCTCCATATCTCTGTAAATGCTGTTTCCTCTGCCTGGAGTGGCCGGTTTCCAACACCCTCCTTCCTCCTTATCCTTCAGGTCTCTTTAGAGTGAGCTTCCAACAGAGACTCCATATTGACTTCCTTTTAATTGGTAAGGAGCCCCTCCTATGAATTTCAATAACATTCTATTCCTCCTGTAAGAATCCATTTATCATCACACTGCATCCCAAACTGCATGTGTACTCATCTGTTCCTCCCATTAGACTTAGCTATTATTTTTTACCTTTTTTATCTTTAAGGTTTAAGGCAATACCTGCTACAGAGCAATTACTCAAAAAAATTTTTTGAAAGAAGGAATAAAAATATAATGTAGCCAGGTATCCTTTAAATAAATAATCAAGTTCCTATATGTGCCCTGGTTAAAATGTAATAAACATGGTGGACAAAGTCCACAAATGAATATGTAATATTGTAAAAGCTGTTGGTAAATGCTTATAATAATAATAAATGTTCTGCAGGGGGGAAACAGTGGTTGAGAGGAGGATAAGGTGTATCGTACAGAGCTATGGAAAATAGGACTGGAAAAGAAGCAAAGTGTATTTTCAGAAAACAGGTAAAT
The DNA here is from genome assembly GCF_009873245.2 of Balaenoptera musculus. NCBI lineage: Eukaryota > Metazoa > Chordata > Mammalia > Artiodactyla > Balaenopteridae > Balaenoptera > Balaenoptera musculus. The sequence goes on from NC_045786.1 coordinate 157,237,993, forward strand.
ACAAAATAATAATAATTAAAAAAACCAGGCAAATTTCAAATCAAGAGAAGCCGTGCATTTGTTCAGAAAAACAAGGGGTGCATAATATTGAAGATGAATAGGTCATTGGTGTCTATTGAAATGGGTTAATTTCAGGAGAATAAAACCATGCTATCTGATCACCAAAGATACTATCCCTCTTCATCTTGGACACATTGTTAGACTAACTTTCCAGCCTCTCTTATGCTTCTGCTGGCTGGAGGCACACTAGGATGAGAGGGCCGTGGAGCCACAGAATACAAAGGACCTGGGCCTCCAAATCACTGAAGAGTTAAAATCTGCCCCTCGGTCAAGAACATACACTTGAGGTTGATTTGTGAGCAAGAAATATTTCCTACATTTTATATTTTAAAATTTAGAACAGTGTAGTACAAAAATTATTATTATCAACTACAAAGTGTTTTTTAAAATTTTCAACTGTATACATTTCACCTTTTCTTATTCAGACATTACAAAGACTTGGCTTTTATTAAAGATATTGGGGTTACTAGGCTTTGTCAATACAGTTGTCAACGCTAGTATTTTGTTTATATTTATTAGGGGCTATATGTAATCCAGAAGGAAAGGGAAGAAGTGAACAACACTTAGAATATATAGATGCAGAGAAAGATATACATACAGATATAGTATAGATATCAATAGAGACTCAAGTAAATGTTAAAACTACATAATAATTAATATTAAGTATAACCAAGCTCCTACTATAAAGAAGTATATTAGAGACCTTAAGTATCACACTTTGCAATCTACTTGGAATGTTCACCACCCTCAATTGATAATCATAAGCTAATCATTTTACAGATGCCTACAGAACCTACCCTCCCTCCAATAGCTTCTGTCAAACACATCCAATTCCTAAGAATATAGCACTAGTTATTTAAACATTTCCCCACTGTACTCATAAAGTACGTGATTTTATATGAGTATACTCCAGGGGGAATTTGAGCACTAACAGTTATCCACTTTTACATTCTATATCATTTTAGCACATATAGGTGTTTAATTGGATTTGAAGGATGTTTTCTTCTCTTATAACTTAAAGCACTTTACATCTACTTGGTGTGCTTGGGAGGTGGGGGAATGATGAGTCCTGCAGAGATTAATTGCCATTGGAGCCTAGACTAACTCCATTCAAAAATCTAAACAGTGCCAAAGAGAAAGGTAGAAGTATAAATTCCAAGCAGTTGAGTCTGGGCTGGAAAACCCAGTTCTGCTACTTTCTGCAAGACTAGAAAAAATAAATAAATAAATCCAGATAAATTTGAGAACATAGGTATGATACATAGTAATGACTAGTACATAGCAAAAAAGATATTAACACTTGGATTTGAACATCTTATCAATTAGAGCTAGGGAAAGGAAAGCCAGCCAGTTTTTTAGTTTCAGCTACAAAACTAAATAAGTCAATAAAAGTGCGATTTTTGTTCATTTGGATTCGTGACTTGGATTTGTGACTTTTCCATTCCCAAATCCTGACATAATCTTTACCACAGAAATGCCATGCAGCATCTGGTTGCAGTAGCATAGATAAATGTGCAGTTCAGAACAGAACTGAAAAAATGGTCTTATTGTTTGCTTGTTATGTTTTAGAATATGCCCTACGTGTTCAAATCTTTCTTCTTGTTACTTAAGGAGCACCTGAAACTCAGTGTTTTTATAATTAGCAAGGTCATAAAAATTACATAAGAATTATATAAACCATCCAAAGGGATGGAGAATTTTTCTTATATTCAAGATACAGAAACTGATTACAAATATAATCCCATCTATGTTCATACACAACAATTTAATCAAAATAACACCCTAATATCAGGGGTAGTTTTTTTCACTTATTTAACTTGAATATGAGGGGCATAATTCTCATAATAAGATAACAGTGTATATCAACAGAATACAAAGGGCCCACCTTATTTTTGCTGTGCAATTATGATAAACTCACTTTTTATTAATCTTCTACCTCAGGCACAGCAATAATTACTGATGCCAGAGTACCCTCTCATTTAATAATTGAGGCAGCTGTCATATTTATGAAGATGCCAGGGAAGATGCAAACATTCTTGCAACCTTGCTTATTAGCTTTGACAAGTATTCTTTTGCTGTAAGATTGTCACCATCACATTAGATAAGATTAGATGAAAAAATAATTTCCATTTGAATGATGCGATCTTTGTGTTCTTTCTTTATTAAAAACACACAAACCACTTGAAATGTACAATTGTGTTCGAATAGTTATTCATGGAATACAAGGCACAGTTTACTTAAAAAAAAACTCAGTCCCTATTTTTACATCTCAATGTGCTGAAACGTACTAGGATTGAACACATCTGTTAGAAGAATTAGATAGGGACCTTGCAGCATTCTTCACTCCTCTAAACCAGCTCACTGGTACTGAAAACAGAACTAAATAAGCTGGCTTGATTTGCTTTTGTCCCAGGAGGAGGATAAATTCTGATTATCCCTTTGAGAAACAGGCAAATTTGTTCTGTCTGCAGCTAGGAAGTGAAGGCTACACACCATTCAGAAATTGTAATTCAGGTTCATGCTGCAAATACAGAAGAATATGTGAAACAGAAATCTAAAGGCTTAGTCACTAAATCTGAAAGGTGTCTATTTGGAAACAATAGCTAGAAACAGGAAGAGAGATAATATAGTTCCATATTTGCATACATGAGCTTTCAAAGTAGGTGCATAAATGAAATGAATGAGGTAAAAGAAAATTACAGACAGCCACGACATGGAGGTAAAAATGAATACAGACTTTAGCAGGCAAATCAGAATAAGATGTCCTACTCTGGGCAGAGAGAATTAACATCTGCCTATCGTCCATATCACAATTATATCAATGGAATATATAGAACCTTTGACCTGTAAATTCAGTGAGGAATATTCCTGAATTCTGCATGTCGAAAGAGTAGGAGAAAATAAAATAGTATAGAATAAAGCTGCATCTTAGAGATGCAGAAGCAAAACCTCCATTCTATTTTCTGCTCTCTCCTAGACTAACTTCTAGGTAAAAACCATCTGCTTCAAAGAGAAGATAAAAAAAATGATTAGGAATTTGAAATTCAAAGGCCATAGAACTAGCAATAGACCAGTGGAGATCTCAAGCTAGTCTTCCTGAGATCTTTGCAAACCATATGTGCTTATTTTCTACCCATTTCTTTAGTATATTTGTCTTATGATATACTCCTATATCTATTTAATATTTTTATATTATTCCTATGCTAACTTTCTTTTATACATGTTTGTCTTTATTGGGACATTTGTTTGTTTTATTTAAGTATACCACCTTAAATAAAAAGCTGTGCCAATGAGTGGTTTTATGCTAATCCCATTTTTATGAGGCTCAAATTTAAAACATTGAGTTGTTCTTTAATGGGATATCATAGGGAATTCTTTTGTAGCATTAGTTACCCCAAATTTATCTTGTATGTAAATTCAGATTTATACATAGTGGGTGTGTTTAAAAGAGATTTCTAATGTGGTTGTAAGCTTTTCATAGGTAGAGATCCGATCCGGGTCTTATGATTATCTCTGCATAGGATCAAGCAAAAGCTTCTGTCTCGATGGCTGGTCATAAAGCAGCAGTTGCAGCATTTCCTAGAAGCTCCTTAAAAATGCAGAATCACAGGCCACACTCAAGACCTAATAAATCAAAACTTGTATATTGATAAGATCCTCCATTGATCATATGTTCATTTAAGTTTGAGAAGCACTGAACCGGTATAAACAATTTTGTGTGTAACTTGTTTTATAGATACATATGGTGCTAGAATGCCAGTAATTTTGATGGTGATAGTGATGGCAAAGATGGTGGTAGCCCAGTGGTAATGTCGTAACGGTGGTGGTTTTGGTGGCAGTGGTGGAGGTTGTGATGGTGGTATCAATTTCCTTCCCAGGTCCCACTATATAAAATAAATATCACTTCTATCACTTTGGTATGAAAAGATCAATGGAAAAATAATAAATAAAAATGAGAAAATTGTATTTACCAGGGGTCATAGGAGGGGAATTTTATGCATTTAGGAAGAAAATACTGATAAATCACTTGAAAAAGAGATAAGATTTCCAAAGTTTATGCCAGAGAAGGCCTAGAAAGGATAGTTCCTAGTAACAAACAGATAATTTGAGGGCAAGAATTGAACCTGACACAATACAGTAAGCTCTGCCCTATTACGCTCAGTAAATCTCCCACACAAGACTCAGTTGCTCCTCTAAAGAAATGTTAACCAAATAGTTAATATAATTTTGAAATATGGATACATTGTTAGCTTTCCCATAACACTCAATTATTAACTTGTTCAATGTGTCTTTATGTTTCATCTCAGCCCAAATTACCATGAATATTTGGACATGAAAAGTTTTCAATTTTTTTTTTCTTCCTCTATAACGGAACACAATACAGGAATAATGAATGTTTTGAAAGGGCTGGTGAAAGTAAGAACCTGGCTTCTGGATAACCTTTCATAAGCAATCAGCTCATCCTCTTTATCTTTTTAGGCCTGTGGCATTTTCTAGAATGGTATACTAACCCAATTGGATTAAGGTCTGGGGACCTGTAAAGAAAATGCAATCTGCATTTATTGCTGTGTTATAATCTCCCTCTGCAGTGCATAAAGTTTCTACTGTACAAACGATGAGCTGGGAATCAAATTTCATCAACAGCCGTCTGTAGTGCATGGTGAGGAGTACTGAATGTGCCCCCCCGCTGCCCCCGGCTTGAGTGAGTGTCTTCATTGGCTATCAACGCGGAGTCTCGATGTGTTTCGGGGGTCAATAGGAGACCCTAAAGCAGCATATTAAAATTGTAGTTGCAGCTACTCTGTCAAGGAACTTTCCCTGTTGGTAATTTATAAAGAATATGATAACATATGTCCATAGTCATTCTGCAACCTAGGTCCTCCTAAAGCTCTGTGTGGATTACTATCATGTCTGGATGACAAAAACTGCTGTGCAGCACTTTGTTCTTAAAGCATGGCCTCTTTATGAATGCAAAGAGAAAGACAGATTAAAATATAACTGTTTTCATTGTAAAATTAAAAAAAAAAAAAAAACACCCGAAAAGGGGGGAGAATGGCTATATTTATCCTGGAAAGCCATGATATGTACCATCTTTTAGGGAGACAATTTCGGGGGGTTAATATTCACAGTGCCTGTCTAAGGCAGGAAATTGAACTAAGTCTCTAGAGTTCCACTGTCAATTCATCAGGATAAATAAGAGGCTGCAATGCAGCATGTTCCAGACGAGAAGCAGGCCTGAGGCAGCTTCTGCCATATTTCATTAGCAACCTTTCTGATCACTGGGTAATACCTAAGGAAAAACATGTATGTCACATAATGCAATGAAGACCAAAACAGGTGGTCAGAAAGAAAGAAAATAACCCTCAATCACAGTTTTCTGAGTTCTGTAATTATGTGAGAAGATAAAATTAGAATAAAATATACTCTAAAATGAGTTAATGTATTAAAATGTTTGACATTTTGTTTATTTGTTTGTTTTTCAGTGTCAGTGGATTGAATCATTTTAGTTAGAGATTTTTTGTTGCTTTTTTTTTCATTTCATAATCATTTATTAAGTGCCCTGTAAAACATACATACTTACATTAAACATCTGGGGGGAGGCAGCAATTAAAGATCATGATCTTTGAGTCCTTCCAGTAGTAGAATGATTTGCTGTGTACAGTTTGCACTGAGATATGCATACATCTGACTCTGACCCCACAAAGCTTCCAGGTCCCTGCAGAAAATTTTAAATATATATTTTATATTTCTATCAATAGGTAAATCTTTGGCATCCCACTCATTCTTACTGAGCCCAAGTTTGTGTGTGTGTGTGTGTGTTCAAAATGTAAAATATTTACAACTATATTATTACAACTGTATTATTATTGTATACAGACTTGCTGTGAGAACTAAATTAGCTATGTTATGTGAAAAATCACAATTTAGACTGTAAAATATTGTTCAATTGCTTAATACAAGTACAATGCCATACTGGAAGGAAGACATTTCCCAGTGGGGAAGCAGAGAAGGAAATGGAGACCAGTTGTGTTCACATATGTGAGATGACTAAGAAAATGACAAAAGAACATTTAGAAATGTATATTGGGGCTATATTACTGAAAGTTTGAATACAAATTTCTGACGGTTTTTGAATTGTGTTAAAAGGAAATAAGCTAGTGATCACTGGCAAAATAAACTTTATTAAATTAACTTTCAACTGACTTAGGAAAGAATGCACAGAAGTGGAAATGGAAAGGTAAGTGGAACAGATATTGTGAAGAAGACAGCCAAGTGCAGTGTCTTAAGGTAGAGAGAGATCAAGAAAGGGAAATGAGCTTTTTGCCTAAACGAGGGTACCTAAAAAACATAGAAAACTAGGAAGAATAGATGTAGATGAGATTATCATTTCTATCCTCAAATTTTCCAAAGAGTGTAGTTTTTTATGGTTTTATTTTTTCTGTTGATAAGAATTCCCAGTAACTTCCTGACACAGTTCTAAGATATACACACACACATAAGGAAATTAAATTTTAACAACTGGAAAAATTTTGTTGGAAAGGATTGTTAACAATATAATAAAATACTTGTTTTTCTCATCCTCTGTGTGGTCTTCTGTACTGAAAATATTTGATGGGTCCTAAAAGACCACCCAGAGTCTCAATTCTTGCTTTCCTGACTGCTTCCTTAATAATGTTTACTTTTTCTTCATTTTTTCCTGCTTTATTTGAACTTGGATTCCTTATGTATCTAAACATCCTCATAAATTGGGACTCATTGAATAAAATGACAGAGGTATAGAAAATAAAGCCAATTCTACAAGAGCCAAATTTTAATTCATTGCATAAATGAATGTAACAGTAATCTATACAGTATCATCTACAGATAGATCGCATAGGACTTATTGTATATCTTGATAATAACTTCTAAGCAGTTTAAAGTAATTATAACAACCAACGGTAAAATCAACTCAGCCACAAATGATAAGGATCCCTTTGGTCATTTTAGAGGTAACTTAGTTAAGGATAACATACCTCCTTATCTCCCTAAAGACAAAATAAAAATATTCAGCAACTACCTATCATGAGTGGCAAAATCTCCAAGATATTTTTCTAGACTGACTCATTTACTATCCAAAACCTAGTGAGTTGTTTAGCAATAAGAATATCACTAAGGTACAATATTTTCTTAATATAAAAGTTCCAATTAGTCCAATTATGTTGTTTTTATACATGCTTTAAGACTCCAGTATAAAGAATCTGAATTCGTCTCAATTTATCACGTAAATCAGCAAATGACACTTTTGCAGTGGCTAAGGATTATGTTTGTGTCCTTAGTTATAAATTCCTCTTTCTTTGATATGGAAAATCGTTTCTATGACATTGAAATTGAGTTCAGTAATACAAACTTGTCAGAATTACTGTAAATCTAGATAGAACCAACCAGTAATTTTCTTCTATTTTCAATTCTTTTACTAAATATCTGACTTTTGAAGCCAAAACTAGTAGTTTTAGAGAAAAATGAACCTTTAAAGCTAAATTTTAGACTCTTAGCTTATTTATGTGTTTCTACTGATTTCCATGTGATGACAAGTACATGATTTCAATTTTAATAAGTGATTTGAGAGCTTGGAAAATTTGTCTCTTCTGTATTTAAGTGTTATTCCAAGTTCTTTTCACACAGAGTTAAGCATTTCATAAGTACCAAATGTTGCTCTTGAGCACCCTAATTAACATATGCAAATTCCAATTTAGAAACCTTCATATTTTTATGAACTGAATTTTTTTTTTTTTTTTTTTAATTAAGAGAGAGTTAAATCATCCCAGACTCTCAACCAATGTGAATTTAGTTTTAGGGAAAATGTACAAACAGAATGTTTTTAAGAAGATTTAACTTTTTTTCAAAGGAAGGTCAATTCTGTTTTGTTACTGTTAAAATTGGTGGGCAAGGGTGGACATGTTATACCAATCTAACCAATCAGAAAGGTTTGAATCTGTTTATCGTACTAGTGCTAAAATTGACAGGAGCATGAATCAGATAGAAATTAGAGGCTGAAGAAATTTCTCAATTGTTGCTTGTTACAATTCCTACTGTTTTCCGGAAAATTTTAAAAAATGAACAAAAACAGAGAGAATAAAGCAAAAAAACAACTTTGCATCCTAAAGCTTATCTCACAAAAAAACAGCTCTCCATTTTTGTTTTGTTTTGTTTTTGTTTTTGGAGTAGGGGTGGAGAGGTGGGGTGAAGGAATGAGAATTTCTAGTCCAGGTGCCCTCATCCTTCCCTGCAGGCTGCTACCCGCATAATTGCCAAGGGGAGGCTGAGGCAGGAGCCTAGAGGTGGAGGGAGGTGAGTGAGAGGAGGAAACACCAGACTCTCTCTCCCCTTCCTGTCCTTCTCAGGTAGCTCCTCTGGCAGTGGCTGCATCTCCTCCAAGTTTCCAGCTCCCAGTGGACAAGCCAGGGCGTGGCCTCAACTTCCAGTTCTGGTGATGCTTTCTCCTCACTCTGTCCCACCAGTGGAGGGATGGTGATAACTTCCTGCTGTCATCTCATCATCCTATTTTATCACCTGGTTAACCAATTGCCTGTATTCCAGTCCTGATTTAAATGCTCAAGTAATTTCTGTTTCCTTGCTAAACTCTGATATACTCTTTTTCAGATGTCTAATTTTTGATCATATAATTTGTATATTCCCTAATATGCTTTTCCTCTCACAGACTGGATTTGCAGTATATTTCTAAAGGTAGCTAATCAGTACTAAAGTTTTCCTTTATTACATCAATTGACATGAAAATCTTGGTGCTTGATGTTTTATTTTAAAATTCCTGTAATTTTATGACTTGTTTACTTCAGATACTGGAGTTTTACAAAATATGTTTGACATATATTTTAGGAAAGTTTAGCCTAAACAGACAATTAGAATTTATTGAGCCCTTCACTCTTCACCTTTCAGAATAGTGCCTAAGAGGTGATCTCTTAAAGAGTTTTGTATTCAGTCAGGAATTTGAAAGATTCTAATGTGGATTGTAAGATTGACTAAATCTTCTCTCTAGAAATGATTGGTTTATCTCAAAGGAACCTCTAGTGCAAGGTGGGTGGAATAACTCACATAATATAGACTTAGAGATGACTTAACCTTACAGAATACTTGCATGATTGTTTCTATGCCTGTTTCCTAATAAAAGTTGCTAGGTAAGAGGGAATTTGGCCAGATTCTTCTATATCGAAGTTGTAGGAAAGAGCTAACAGAAGCCAACTATGGCAGCTATTGTTATCCACAAAGAAGAAAGAAAAATAGAATGGAAGAAGGAAGATAGGAAAGAAGGAAGGAAGGGAGGGAGGTAGGAAGGGAGGAAGGAAGGAAGGGAAGAAGGAAGGGAGGGAGGGAGGAAGGAAAGAAAGAAGGAAGGAAGAAAGGGAGGGAGGAAGGAAGGAAGGAAAGGAGGGAGGGAGGGAGGAGGGAAAAAGGTAGAAAAGGAAGAAGGGAGGAAGGAAAGAAGGAAGGGAGGGAGGGAGGAAGGAAGGAAGAAAGGGAAGGAGGGAGGGAAGAAGGTAGGAAAGGAGGGAGGGAGGAAGGAAGGAAGAAACAAAGGAAGGTAGGGAAGGAGGAATGGAGGAAAGAAAGAAGGAAGGAAGAACGGGAGGAAGGGAGGGAGGAAGGAAGGGAGGGAGGGAGGGAGGAAGGAAGGAAGAAAGGACTAACCCAGAATTTATAAACTGTGTCACTATTACAAACAAGATAAATAAAAAGGATGCCACAGCTAGAGATAGCATGAAACCCTGAAACCCTAGAGAATAAATAAATATTTTAAATACAGCTAGAGGAGGAGACAATTCTCTTGAAAAGTTCAGAACAATCAAATGACTATATAAGAGTGAATCTCTCTCTCTGGACTATTTTTCTGTTTCATTAATCTACCTGTTGACCTTGGTTTATAATAAGTCTTGAACTCGGGTCTGTAAATTGTCCAACTCTGTTCTTCTTTGTAAAGATGGCTTTTTATATTCTGTATTAATTTTAGAATTGGCTTGTCACTTTCTCCCATTCCTCCAAAAAACCCCTGAGATTACTGAGCTCTTTTTAACGCAAGTTTTTTAAAGATTATTCTGGTTTCCATGTAGGAAATGTTTTAGAGGGGAGAATAATAGAGTAGGGAGCCCAGTTTGGAGACTATCATAGTGGTCCAAAAGATGCTGATGGAGGCCTCATATACAGGGTAACATTGAGACGGATACAAGTGAATGGGTTCAAGCTAGGCCTTATAGGGAATTCAAAGAGATGGACACAATTCGGAGAGCTTGAGAGCATGGTTTAGGGCATTTATGAATGTGATTCAAATGTGATATCATGGGGCTTCCCTGGTGGCGCAGTGGTTAGGAATCCGCCTGCCAATGCAGGGGACACGGGTTCGTGCCCCGGTCCGGGAAGATCCCACATGCCGCGGAGCAACTAGGCCCGTGAGCCACAATTACTGAGCCTGCGCGTCTGGAGCCTGTGCTCCGCAACAAGAGAGGCCGCGACAGTGAGAGGCCTGCGCACCGCGATGAAGAGTGGCCCCCGCTCTCCGCAACTGGAGAAAGCCCTTGCACAGAAACGAAGACCCAACACAGCCAAAAATAAATAAATAAATAAATAAATTAAAAAAAAAAATGTGATATCATGGATCGAGATGTAAATTTTGAAGTCACTTGACATACAAATGAAATGCATGAATCGGATGTGATTACATAAAACCAGCATGAGACTACCTTATTAAATTATTGGAAAAAAAAGTGTTACATGCTATTCTGGGGGATGATAAGAGGCTAAATGAATTAATCTGCAAAGTAACCTTAGAGTTGGGTATCAAGCCATGATGATCTGTAATTATAACGTTCTCTCCTTCAGTTGTCTCATTCCGTGAACCTATTTAATCAATCTGGCTGTATAATAAGCCAAAATGTCATGTACACCTCATGAATACATTTTACTAAGGGTGTAAATTATTGCTAAATGAGTTTGAAACCTGAAGTGGTAATGGGTGGGGTGGGTGGCTAATCCCTGAATTAAAAGAATCATGTTAAAGATGTAAAATTGGCCTCAGATGAAGTAAAACCTCCAGGGCCTGAATTACAGAATCTCTTGTGCAAGCGTGCACATGCACACGCGCGCGTGTGTGTGTGTGTGTGTGTGTGAACAATAACAGTTGGAAGCTGTTCTCTGCTTCATCCAAAAAACAGCATGCTGAAAATCTTAGCTCTAATAATTTCCCTAGATGTAAGCGTTTATACCAAAAGACTGAAAATGCCAAGTCATTTCATAAGATTCTTTTCTAAAAAATTCAAGAGGAGAAAGAGACTTAACCCTTTGACCCTTTCTAAGAAGCTGTTTATATGAGTGTCACTTGACAAAGGAAGTGGAGATTATTAGACATAAAATATTCATTCGTTAGACATAAATTATATGAGCATGTCCTACATACACTATACAAATTCCTACTTAAGGACCTCATTTGTAAACAATTCAATTAATAAGCCTTGCTCCAATACCTTCCTACTTCCTAGTCTCTTAACAATTGGAAAGCCCATTATAAACATCTTCTTTATGATCCTTTTACCTGTATATCACATAAATGTCACCCATCATAGGAACAATCTAGAAGAGAGGGCATTCTTAATAAATAATACTCTAGGTCAGGTATATTTCTAGTCCATTGGGCTAAAATTCTGAAGGAAGGAAAGAAGTTTAATAGAGCTATGTTCTCTTAGACATTCATAAAGGCCACGAATAAATCCACAATAATTATACTTTGGGGAGCTGTAAAGGAACGCTTTGGTGCATAGAAGGCCTATAGTTATAGAAGTGCCACTGAAATACCATTTCCTGTTTGGAGAATTATTCAGTCACAGAATCTTTCCACACAGATGTCCTCAATAAATTATGCGTGCCATGCCTTGTCTTTGAGTAATATCCCTGAGAATAGTTTAACAATCTATGGAGGATATTCATGGAGTTGAGGAGACAAAAAGAAAAAGAAATAGTTTTGAAGGTGGATGACTCACCAAGGGTTATATTTATAGACAGTCTATCATTTTAACCCAGACTGTTAAAAATAATATTTATTTTGTTTCTGTAATATACACAAACCTGTGTAGCATGTTGTGACACTTTCAAGAGAAGTAATAAAGCTGGAGCCTGTCTTCGGAGACTCTATAACTTATTTAGGAAGCCTGAGATACATAAAGCTGAAAATTCAAAATAACATAGGCATTACCCTAACTTCTCAGCATGCGGCTGACTAATGGCGGTCTACTCCATAAACCACCTCTTTATGAAAGAACCATACTTTTATTCTGTACTGTAACATGCCCTGTTGGAATAGCCACCTTTTCAGAGTACCTAGAACTGAGAGTACCCATTTGGCTGATTTGTAGCATTGAGATGTAAACAAGCATATCCCGTATGGGTATCGAAAAAGCCATTGCTTCAATGATGAAAATGAATAGATTCAGTTGGCAGCAGCGTTTGGCCATTTGCTGTTTATCTTCTCCCTGCCTGAAATGTGGATGCAATACCTGAAAATGGAACAACCATCTTGTGACAAGGAGAACGAAAGCCACAGGCCAAGAGGATGGGGAGGGAAAAACTGAAGAAATCTGCTACCCCAATGGCATCATGAGCCACCATCTCAGCTATGGTGAGCCTACCTTTGGATTTCTTATCGTGTGAGGAAATATAATGTCTACTTGGTTAAGCTTCAGATTGTTGAATTCAGTCCTAACTGATAAATATGTTATTAAAGTCAATAAATGAGTCATGACATTATTCCCAATAAAGTCTTCAAATTCTCTGAGCACTATCTCATTTATTTCTCACAACATCCCTACTGGATTAAGTGACAAATCCAATTCTCTGAGCACTATCTCATTTATTTCTCACAACATCCCTACTGGATTAAGTGACAAATCCACTTTTCCAGATGATAAATTTGAGACTCATGGAGGTTGTGTCTGTTCTAGGATCACACAGATAGTTCATGGTAGGGACAGTAATAGTACCTACTTGCTCCACTATATTACCATACTTTATCAATTCAATATCAATAATATTAGAGGTTTCCCTAATATATATTAACTAAAAAAATGCTACTTTCTGTTTTATTTATTTTTTTAACTTTTGCTTGTGTGGGTCTTATAATTCCATGAATATTTAAGCTACAGTACCTTACTAGAAGTTCATAATTCTATACTGGAAGAAATAATTCTTGTTATTCATCTTCTACAGCTGGGGAAGTTGAGTTTAGAAGGTGAAGAGCTTGCTGAAGAAAGGGAAGGAGGAAGAATATGCTTATTTTATCCAACCCTAACATGTCACCAAACCTTAAATTGATTATTTAAAATCAATGTTTTTATAGGTCTAGTTTGGCATTTAACTCTTTATTTACTCTCCTTTACCCCTCTTTCCTTAGTGAAGATCTCTCTCTGAACCTGAAAATAACGTGTTTAGGAACCTGAGTCAGTACTCTGAGAATCCAATGCCATGTTGGTTCTGTCGATGACTACTACAGAATTCTGAACAAGCAAATAAAGATAGCTGTTCCTAGCAAGCTTGGATCTTATGCCAAACGTATACCCCCAAACTGATGAAATATGGGGGAGTTCACCTGTGTATATCCAACTACTAAATGCTGTGACACACTTAGATGCTTAGGTAGGAAGTAATGAGGGCTGCAATGGTGCCAGCAAAACATACAAAGGAAGGTGCTGGGTGATGCCTGAGCAGACTGTCTCCGTTATGTCTAGGACTTTTCAAGGTGAATCTGACGCCTGCTGGTGGTCTGTCTCACTTTTTCCATTTTGCCAAGTATGCTCGGTGGATTTGGAAATATTTATGCACCATGTTAAGACCTGCCAGTCTGATTGCCACTGTACCCCCTACGGAGGCACATTGTTGAATAAACAGGAAAGCTTTTATCCTGCCAACCTGCTGGGTGTCTTTCTCCAAGGCTGAGTCAACACACAGCAATGGTTATATGATATATTTGAAAGCTTACAGGATAGGGGTTATCTTTACCAGATTTATTAGGCAAGGGTGTCCTTAAGGTCTTTCAATTTTTTGCATGTATAATGCTGCATTACTCTAATTCAAGAATTACTGATATATGCATTTAATTTAAAATCTAGAATTAAATAAATGTTACCTAAAGGATCTAAATTTTGTGAGTTACTATAAATACATTGGGAAAGCTGAATTTCATGTAGTCTTAGAATAATTTAAAAGCAAGCACAAATTTAAAGTAAGACACACGGTTTGTATGAAGTGAATGTGCACATTGGTCATTGCTTTATGTTTATGTTTTACTTTTTAAGAAAATATATATCCTTTCTGTTGTTTCTCAGTGGGCACCAAAAGCATCTGGAGTCAGTTACATTTATTTATGTTCTATTCTAACCAAAATGGCTTAGCTAAAAAGTATTTCAACATTTATTTAAGGAAAAATAAAACTGACTTTAGACTCACATGCCAGGTTTTAGCCCAGAGCAAAGTGTCATGGTTGATTCCGAAATGAAATGGAAACACTGACAGACTCTTTATCCTGGCAGTGTTATAAGGATAACAGGTAAATACAATAGTTTAAGCTAATAATAGGTAACATTTTCCAGGTTTTGCTATTAAAGGTCTCTCACCACAAACAAGCTTTATAAAGTTCCTCTAAGAAAAGTTTGTTTATAAGATAAAAAGTCAAAATTTAGCCAATTTTCCATTGCAATAAAATGTGATTCTTTTTTTGGTTGTTTTCATATTGTTGGTTTTCCTTTGCAAGTTTCACATTATTAGAATATGTGCTTTTTGATATTAGGCCTCTATTTAAAAGCAACACTATAGGCATCAATAAAAGGAAGGCATATAATGAGATATTATTAAATTCCCTTTTAATGCAACTTAGGTGTTTACAAGATCTTTAAAAATTAGTATTTTTATGAAATATCCCTTATCTCATTGGTTTCCCATATTACTTCAACTTATGATTCTTTAGTGTTTGTATTTAATTGAAATTCTGAACATGCTGACATTGTAGTTTGTATTTATTTTGAAATAAATTATTGTTTGTTTGTTTGGTTTGGTTTTTATCATTAATGTTTCTCAAGGAGAAATATATAAAATGAGTGCATGGATTTGGGAGAGGAGAGCAGTGTTTAGATCCTGGCTCTGACACTCCTGAGCTTTCCAACTGTGGGTACTGTTTGAATTTTTAAAATGGGAGCTAAAATAGTAGCTAAATCAAAGGGTAAGTCTGGAAATGGAAAGAGATAAGGGGCTTAGCAGAACTCCTGGCTCATGGCAAATGCTCTATAAAGCTTAGCTGTAATCATTTACTGTTTAATTTTTTTTTTGTCTGAATAGCATACAGTACAATTTCCTCCATCAAGCACCAGTTAGCCAACCGCTATGAAGTGGTGTTTAACACCAGTTTTACAGTGCTACTGATGTCGTTATGAATTTCCATACATGTGAGGGTCTGTTTCTGGACCTCTTTTCTATTTAATTGGTCAACCTGCTTTGTGCCTGTGTCAATAAACACTATATTATTATGGTTTTATAAGATACTTTGAAAGTTAATTGTCCAAGTCCTCTCTGTTTGTTTTAAAGAGTGTATTGGCTCTTACGGGTGCATTTACTCCTCTTTATATACGTTAGAATCTACTTGGTCAAGTTCTGTGAAGAATTCCATTGCAATATGTATTGAAAATTCACGGACTCTATAGATCAACTTGGTAGAATTGCCATCTTTTGCATTTTGATTCTTTCCATAAGCATGGTATTGTTTTCTATTTACTTATATATATGTAAATATGCATTCATAAACCCATATGCATACACATATATATTCTTGTATAACTTCCAATAATATTTTTGTATGTTTTTCATATAGATCTGTTTATGAAAGGTGATTCTATTCATGTATTTATTTTGCTAAAAGTAATTTCTGAAATTAGGTTTCCTATTTGTTGCTGGTGTATAGAAATTTAATAAACTCCATTATTAATTCTGAATAAAATTATGTGTAGATCTTTACTGGGTTTTGTGTAGGCAGTTATACTTTCTGCAATATTTCTAATGTTGAGTGAAAATTTTGAATAAGAAAGAACAGTGAGCTTATTTTTCTTATTCCTGATTTTAAGAGAAAAGTCTGTTATTTCACCACTATGTATGATGTCTGAGTTTTGGTAGATATCCTTAATCTGGTTAAGAAAGTTCCCTATGTTTGTTTTGTTTCTTTAAAAAAAAACAAGTGTAGAATTTTATGACTGGTTTATTTGCATATATTGAGACTCATGGTCATGTAGTTTAATCACTTAATTTGGTGAATTATATTCATACATTTTTTTCTAACGTTCATTTACATTCATTTCTGGGGTTGACTCCTTTAACATACAATTATTGACAACTTACTATATATAAGGTCCTGGTCTGGGTGTGGGAGCTTATCAGTGAACAGAACGGACATTCCTTAACAGAGTTCACATTGACTACAAAAAAATATTTAAAATTGAATAAGTCGTATATTACAGTCATAAGTACAATGGAGAAAAACCACAAAACTAACTTCTTTTCAATACATTGTATCAGATTTTTTGTTCTGGATTTTTTTAGCCAATATTTTGTTTGGGATATCTGTGATCTCATGAATGTGGTTGGCCTACCATTTTTCCTTTCTCATAGGGTCTTTGACTGGATAATAAGATTTTATGAGCCTCGTAAAATGAGTTGGGGAGCATTCATTTAAATTTATTTTTGCATTGTATTACTTGTCTAAATGACATACTAACAATTTGTATATGTTTTCTCCAATCAAGTAATGAACATTTCCCCAAATATATTTATTCATAAAATGTGCAAAATAATTACCTCCTCTGTATAACTTATATCAAGGGATTGTAATAATTCAGTAATATTTAGCATTTCTTAATTCAGTGTGATTTATGTCATTGCATCTGTTCTTATTTTGATCATTTGATTTTGTATATCAATGCCTAAAACAATGTGAAATATTTTCTGGTATCAGTGTTTGTATTCTGCAAAAAATTCTGCCAGAATGTTATCAAATTCGATTCTGGTTTCTGCCAAGTGAAGAAAATTCCCACGCTCACATTATTTCTGAAATGATCATCTCAGTGCTAGACATGGCCTCGCCAAAAACAGAACCATATAGATTATGCATTCAAAAACAGCATTTTTCTCTCATTTCCATATAATTTTGTTATGCAGAAAGGCAGTTGTTAGTATTTTTAAAAACCATATTTCAATTTATTATACTTCAATCTATTGAAAATGCACATTTTAAATTCCTGTTACAATGAATATGTGATAAAACTGTTAATCTTTACACCCACTCTAATCCTTTAATCAACTATTTTCTACCTCTAAAATATTTGCAATTCAATAAAATTTAACAAAAATAATTGGAGGCAGAACAAGTAACTAGGATCTGATCACTTTTTCAACATATGCAAGAAAAATGTGTTATATATGTCTAAAAACTTCTTATGTATACCATCTTTCAGACAATTAAAAGATTGTGATTGAAATGGATGGTTTTCAATAAAAATGACCAATAATTTAATACTGAAATTTCAAATTTCATGTCATTTTATCTGCATCAGAAATAGCATATTTATTTTAATGGATTCTTTAGGATAGCCTCTCTTCCTGTTTTTCCTGAAATTCATCCATGATGACTGACATGTAGGTAGAAAGTATAGATATATCCTGTCCTGTTAGTGAAGTATCTTCCACCATATAATGGCCAAATTAGTAGCCCTGAAGTCATCTCCTGTTTTCTGGCATTTCACCCATTCTTTCAAAAACTTTATTCACTTATCCAGGTAATTGGATTTTATTTTCATCTCTAATCGCATTTTATTTTTTGCTGATAATTCTTTGAAGATGTATTTCTTTAAATAGTGAAGGAATGCTATACAGCAAAGTAACATAACACAGAATTTGTAAAAATTTTTAAAATGATCTACCTTACTGAAAAATTGTTATAGGAATTAAATCTGTACTCATGAAATTTCTATTTCATCAAATAAATGCTTGCAATAATATAATTAGTGGATCTTTATGTATTAATTTCTAATTTATTACTACACTCACTTTGTGACTTATTAATTGTAAATGAAAATTATTTTCTACTTACCAATTCATATTATGACAAAAGTAACTGTAGATTTAAATTAAGAGCTTGACAATATCATTCCAGCACATGAAACAAATGGTAGACCATATGACTGCAATGTGAAATGTCATATACAGCCAATGTACTAATTCAGGTAGAGGTTTTAGATGCTCATCAACAAAAGAGCCCTAATGTACTGATTTAAAAGAATAAATACTCTATCTTCCAGAAAATTTTTTATAATAAATGTACAAATTATCCATCTTTGGATTTAGCAAAATCATAAAAAATAGAGAAATAAATCCCAAAGAAATGAAGAGGTCTACTATCTGCCTAGCTCATCCTGCAAGGTGGTACCCATATGCAGCCTGCCATGAACAGCCTGTCATGATGATTCACAGAAGGTCTCTACTGACAAATCCATCTATACCATTTCAGGAAACTAGCCAATGACTTTTTCAATTTTTCTAAATATATCTCCAGAGTTGTTCTGCATTGTTCTTTTTTCATATAGTTTAGTCACTCTCTTCCTCTAACTCATAAAGCACAAATATAATCTGTTTTCTTAATTTAAGAAAGAGTCTTGTTTGGTTTCAACTGCAGAATCACAGCACTTTGAAAACAAATGATGCTGGAGTGTCAAAAACTCAGAACTATGTGGCATCATATGGCTCACCAATTCAATGCCATAACTTTATCTAAAGTTTCAGTTACTGGGCAGATGGCTGCTAATGTTGTAGATGTGTTTATACATGCAATAGAGCACAGCGGCACACAGAGAACAAGCATTTCAGTATCCTCCCTGCCAAAGTTAAGGCAAAATTTTTTCTTGGACAAAGAGAAAATTGTTTGATCAAGCAAGCTCTGGACAGTCCTGCTGGGTAAACTGACGTTACCATGAGAAGGAAATCAGATTGTCAATGGGGGTGAGGGTGGGGAATAAAATTGCTGGTGCAGGGCTGGAGTTATATTTAATAGCTTTTCCTCTCTCATTTTCCATTTTTTTACTAACATGTCTTTCGTAATCGAGAATATGTCATTCAACTTTGGGATTGGCATACAAGATGTAAAATGTATTTACATCAATTAGAGGAGCAAAATCGAACGTGAACAAACAGCAACAACAAAAAAGATGGCAAACATAAACCAGCCATATGCTATAGAAAAGAAAGCTGATGTGCTGTGATGATTTCAAACAAAATGGACTTGAAGATAAATACACATTACTGGAGATAAAAATTTCAAGTAGGCAATATGTTATAATAAATACGTCTTTAAATGAGCCTAATAAATAACCTCACACACACAAACAAAATGTTAGAATATAGATATTGGTAAATCCACTATTGGGGTGGGATATTTAAACAGATTTTTATTGATAATTTATAGGACAAAAGACTACATTTTTATAAGATTATAGGAAATTTAAACAACTAAATTAGAAGCTCAGTTTAACAGATATACAGACAACCATGCGCCCAAGAAAGACAGTATCCATATTTTTCAGAGCATACATGCAGTGTTTACAAAAGTTGGTGTTATCTGAGGTCACAAGTCCTCAATACAGTTAAGAGTTAGAATCATGTAGAGTATGTTTGTTGTACCATACTGCCCTTGAATTGGAAATCAATAACCAAAATACATGAAAATAAACTTATGTTGGAAAATATATAAACATTGTTCTGAATAATTCATGTATCATAGAAGAAATCATACTGAAAAATTGAAAATATTTGGGACTGAAATATCATAAAAACACTTCCTATGAAAGTATGTGATACAATTCAAATGGCACTTAGAGGAAAATGTATGGTATTTACATGCTTTCAGTAGAAAAGAAGTGGATTAGTAGCTAGAGCTGCCATAGCAAAGTACCACAGACTGGTGGCTTAAACAAAAGAAATTTACTTTCTCATCTTGAGAAAGGTGTCAGCAGGCTTGCTTTGTCCTGAAGCCTCTTTCCTTGGCTTTCAGATGGCCACCTTCTTGTCCTGTCCTCACCTGTATGTGTCTCTTCTGTGAGTACAAAATCCTCTCCTTATAAGGATACCATTCAGATTGGATTAGGGCCCACCCTAATGGCCTGATTTTAACTTAATCACCACTTTAAAGGCCCTATTTCCGAACATAGTCACAGTTTGAAGAACTGTGGGTTAGGGCTTCAGCATATGAATTTGGAAGGGATACCCTTCAGCCTAAACAAGAAGAAAATCTGTTAATTAATGAGCAATGTGTCATACATAAGTAATTACGCAACAGTCAATGATAACTACCAAAACAAGCAGAATTAACGACAATAAAGCAAAGAAAAATCAATGGGATATAAAACCAGAGACACAACAGAGAAAATCCAAAAAGGCAAAAGATAAATCTTTGCAAAGACTAAAAAAGTAAAAATAAATAAATAAACACCTGACATGATTGCTCAAAAAATACAGATGAACAAATAACACAGTCGGTCCTCCATATCCACAGGCTCAGCTTTCTTGAATTCAACCAAACTTAGATCAAAGTAGTTTCTAAAAATTACAGAAAATTCCATAAATTTGCCACACTAGCAACCACGTATGTGGAATTTACATTGTATTAGTTATTATAAGCAATCTATAGATGATTTAAAGTGTACAGGAGGATTTGCATAGGTTATATGCAATTTTTATGCCATTTTATAAAAGGGCATTGCACATCCATGGATAACCAATCCCCAGTTAATACAAAGGGATGGCTATATTAGGAATGAAAAAAAGAGGAACACAACCTCTAAGCAGCTCCTTCCCTCCAAGAATCTCTGTAAAATTGTCTCCTACTAATTATTACTGAGGTTGTATCTCTGCATTTAAGTGAATCCCTGCCTTCATTCAGTAACTAGGTTAGATATTCCTACTAGCTTACTCCCTGGCAAATCAGTTATTGTAATATATTGTAAGTTCCTATGCATCCCTATTTTAAACTAAACCATCAGAGATGAGATAAAAAAAAAAAAAGGCATCTTTTTGATACAGCTCTAAACTCAGAGTTTGTCTTCTGCCTTGTACAGTGTTGAAAATTCCTATTTCCAAAGCCTCTCCTCCAAATGTTCTCTTCACCTTTATGGATTAATAGAAAACTGTCCCTTGATAAACACAGCCCCCAGCTCTTCATAGTGGAGACCAATTTATTTCTCTCACTCCCTACATACCTCAGGGCCTGGAGATGGGATAGATATCCTTCTTCTTCCCTTCCACACTTCAGTATCACATTTTCTTTTCCTCCCTCAAAACCTCCAGCTCTTTTGAATTGTATATCACACAATAAGAGCAACCACTGTCCTTCTTTGTTGCTCTAATTCTTTGACCTCCTCGATATACCTTCTTGCTGGAGATTTCACCACTTGGCTCATACTCAACTTTCTCCATCTTTGCTCTTATCATCATTCTTGGTGATTTCAATATATTGGATGCCCTGAATAATCCATACAACACCAGGGCTTAAATTTCCTTGGCCTGCTCATGTCCAGTGGTCTATTACTTCATCTTAATTTGACCATTATCAGGGTCATGGCATCGATTTTGTCATCACTACCTTACTTCTGAAATTTCAAGTCTAATATTGAAATTTCTCACGCCATCTACACTTCTTCAGGTGGCCTACTCTTCTCTCTTGTAACAATCCTTTTGCCTTATTGAGAAGTCTTCTCCATTGGTCTGCCCTAGTCTTTCTACCAGTCATCCTCTCAAGGTCATTAATTTCTTCTTTACTCAGCTTAGATTCTATGGTACATCATTATAAACATTCCTTGAAAATATCCTCAAGTCCCTTGACCCTTTCTGCTTCTGTTGTTTTTGCCTGAAAACACTAAATCTACCTAAGCACCTACCTTTCTGGATCTGTACTCAAGCAAAGACACATGGCTAGAGATAATGTAAAACTAAGTTTACCAGTCACAATTTAAACTCAGCACCTCAAATACCAAATAGACAATCTCATTCCATCCCCTTCTAAAGTTTATTTTGCATCTACTGTAATAATTATTTTATATCTTCCTCTTTCTCCTAAAATCTAAAACACCACATCCCTTCTCCCACCAACTCAAAGCAATTGGAAGGAATCTATTTTACTTTACTCCTACTTCACAATCTTACTTGCATCTCATCTCACACTCTCTGGCTCTCTTTCCGTTTCAAAAGATGACATTTTGACAAGTTGGTCAATGTCCAAACTTTTCACTGGACTCTGGATTCCATTCCTTCTGGTTTTCTCAGAGTTTTATTACTGTTATTTCCTCTCTCACCTAAATCATGATTTTCTCCCTTTCTACTGATTCATTGCCAGTGGCATATAAACATGCTCTAAGATTTACCATTTTAAAAACTGACAACACAATTCTCTTTCTATATCCTTCAAGTCCATTATGTCTGTGATCCGCTTCCCAGTAAAACCTCTTAAAAGCATTAACTATTATTGCTGCTCTACTACTTGTCCTTCCTGTTTCCCCTCCTCTTGATCCAACCAGATTTCCATATCCAACATGCTGAAACTGCACTAACTGAGATTCTTATTAACCTGTATGCCACCACGTCTAAAAAACAATTCTTTATCCTTGTCTTCTTTTTCCTCTCAGCAGCATTTGATGTAGATGCCCACTTTCTATTTCTTCAACCACATTCTCTTGCATTTAGAGACACCATACACTTCCATTTTCCCTCTTAACCTTCCATATCTTTCTATCTCCTTTGTCTTCCACCTTCCAAAACCTCATCTTCTGTAACCTGAACCACTTAAAACATCTCAGAACTTTTTAATTCATCTTTACCTCCTGTCCAATCTATTTCATGCAGACCATCCAGAGTAATCTTCTTGTTTAGAATGTAAATTATGCCATATCACTTCCCTACTGAAAACTCTCAATTGCTTCCAATTACACACAGAATAAAGTTTAAACCTCCTAAATGACCTATAAGGTGCCTGGCCTGGCTTTTTGTCCTCTTCCAATTTTCCTCATCATCAACTTGGTACAGTGCAGACACATGGGTCTTTTTCTTTTAGCCAAACATACCGATTTTGTTCCTGCCTTAGCTCCTTTGCACTTTCCAGATATTCTCAGCCTGGAAGATTCCTCTCTCATATCCTTGCCAGTCTGGCTTCTTTTCCCATTCAGCTATAAGCTGTAATATTGTTGCCTCACAGAGACCTTTTCTGAGCATACAGAGTAAACCAGCCTCTTCCTTCACTTAGACTACCCTATCCCTCTGCTTTTTGATCTTCTAATAGTTACTACTATTTCACAGCATATTATTTAAAATTCTCAATAATTTCGAGATAAATATTATCACTACTGTACTTGTATATATGACAAAATCATGGTTCAGATTAGTTAAGTGAATTGTCTAAGGTGAACAGTTAAGTCTCAGTTCTGTTTGTGCCCCCAGATCATTATCACTGAAATTTGCTATACTGACATTCCAAAGTAGATCACACAAAATTCACTCGTGTGCACGCACACACACACACACACCACAAATAGTCTGTCTTTTACTTAATGTTGACTAGATTTAGGCCAGTCTACTTTATCTAGGAAAGCACTGGGGCAATGGATCTCTATGTCTCTGTAAATGAGAAATGTTCAACCTTTGACCAGCACGTGATCAGTAATTATGATTTCCAGACACCACTTTTTTCAGACTTAAGGTAGGTAACTCTGAAATGGTTGGGTTAAATCATTAATCCCACCTATGCTGACTGGAGCTAGAGTTAGAAAGTTGAAACACAGACCAAATTCTTCATACTAATGTTTACATTCTTTTAAACTGCCTTGAGTGTGATCACCCAGGGGACTGAGTATCCCATTAGTTGAAAAATGCATGTATATGGGTATTTATAATATTGAGAGGTGGGAGTGAGAAGATAAAGGGGTGTGAAGAATTTAAAAGGCCACAACAATTTAGCAAACAATAAGTCTTTAACCAGGAACACATGGTTTCTCACACCATGTGTAAAACATTAAAAGGATATAGAAAAAAAGAGAATGATGGTGTTGTGTTACAATGCAAAAGTAAAAAAGTTTGTTTCAAGAACGCTTTTAGTAAAAATAAAAGCTGTTCTTGGTATAAACTTTCTAATTACTAACTGTGTTTATCTCTGCTTGTATGTGTGTTAAACACATTGTAAAATATTCACAGTTGAGTGCACAAATACTTATCAGATTCAGCTCATGGACTCCATAAATCACAAAAATGCTTTAGTGCACCATGTAGTTTAAAAGGGTAGCTGCCCAACAATCTTTAGCTCTTTTAAAAGAAATAAAGTTTAATTCACTTTAAAGGTAGAGAAGGGTTTGTGGGGGTTTTTTGTGTTTTTGTTCTTTCTTATTTTTGCTTTAATCGTCATCTCTCTTTCTATGGAAAAAGCCCCTGCAGATTTATTTTCATATCAACCATTAGATAATGTGGCAGGCAGCCTTCTAAAATGGTTCACAATGATTCATGTCTTCTATTATTCATGCCCTTGTCTAATTCCCTCCAGTTAAGTGCAGGCTGGGCCTAGGAGCTTGCTTTAAAGAAATTGAAAATGGCCAATGTGATTGGGTATCACTTCCAAGATTAGGCTATAAAATCCAGGGACTTCTTTCTTGCTAGCAATCATTCTTTTGCTTACACTCCCTCTGTTCATTCACTCTGATGAAGCATGCTGCCATATGGGGAGGGCCATGTGGCAAGGTACTGAGAGTGACCTCTGGACAATAGCCAGGGAGAAACTTAAGCTCTCATTCCAACAGCCTAAGAGGAAATGAATTCTGCCAACAAACAGGTAAACCAGCTTGAAAGTAGATCCTTCCCCAGTGGAGCCTTCAGATGAGATGGTAGCCTAAGCTGTCACCTTGACTGCAGACTTGTGAGAGACCCAAAGGCAGTGAACCCAGCTACATTGTGCCTGGATTCTTGGACCACAGTAACTGTGAGATAATAAATGTGTGCTGTTTAGCCAATATATTTTAGAGTAAATTGTTATGCAGCAATAGATAACACCAATAAACAACATAATCAAAGAATAATGTGACTTCACCATTTCCTTGACCAATCATATCCAACAGTAGGTTTTGTCTACTCTACCACCTCAGAATCTATTTCAGTCTACCTAACCATGCTATCATTTCCCTTTTAATCCCCATTAACATTTGCTTCAAATATTTCAACGTTTCCTAAGAGTTATGCCCATCTCCAGACTGGTACATTCCATTCCAGCTTCTACAACAGCATTTCCCAAACTAAGGTTCACAGATTTTCTGGAAGGAAAAATTCCTTTAACAAATTAATCTACAATAGGCAGGGTATTTTATTCTCCTTAAAAGAGTCATAACTGAAGTTGTGATATTGTGATACATCTTTATTCAATAAAAAGATTCTCAAATTCATTTGACACCAAGACTGCCGTCTCTTTTTCATATAGTTTTTTAAAAAACATTGATAATATTTTACAGGATCAATTTTGTCACAAAATAAGAAGGAAAAAGAAAACCTGTTTGACGAATACTGCTCCAAACTTCTGAAAGAATAATTTTCTGAAATGCACATCAAGTCATGTCACTGACTTGCTTAAAACACACGTTGGCAATCTTATGTTGCTTATAGAATAAGGTACAAAGAAAGAATACAAATGAAGACATGTATGACCTGCCTCAACCTCTCTGGGCCTTTCTCTTAGTTCTTTATGTGACTCACTGCTCTGCTCTGTTCCTCTTATCCTCCACTCCAGCCTTACTAAACCCCAGTTTGCTAACTATTCTTGCGGTCTCAAGATTGCTAGTCTCCACTCACATGTCTTCATAAGAGGAGAGTGAGAACACTTGTTTGTATGCCTACCTCTCTTCCCCGAATGTTCTGACAAACTATATAACTCATTTTTCTATTCAGGTCAAGTCATTTAATTTATAAAGCATTTGAATAGCTTAAAGGCTCTAGAGAGTGGGATTTCTTTCATTTCTGAGAGTGTTCTTCAAAAGTAACACTCATTTTAGTACAAATATTTACAGAAGTTAAGGTGTATTTCCTTTTAATATCTTCATACCCCTGATGGTGAAATCATTTCAGGTTTAATTACACTGAGAATTTCTTTCTTCTTTTCTCTCTCAATTTGCTATAGCCTGCCTACAAGAATACTTCTATAATTTTATTATATATAGTTCCTTGTATGTTTCTGCTTATAATAGATAACAATAGTCTTGAAGTCAGGTAATGAGATATTCATTTTTGCACCCTCACAGTGCTTTGATAAACAATTAATGCTCAAATAACAGAACACTCATTCATTCACTCCTTTATTTTTTCAGTAAACTTCGATTTCTAAAATAATCTTCCTGGTTTTTCTTCCTTGAGTGTACTCTTTTAAATATTTCTTATGATTTTTATTCTATCTGGTGCATTCTACTTCCATATTTTATGATTGGATGCATAAATTGTTACATTTAATAGTTTCTTAGTTCCCTAGTATCTTGTTTGGTCTTCCTTATGATTGCCAGAGTGCTCTGATAATACCTGAGCTTGGTGATGTACTCTTTTTTTGTAGGAAAATAAAAATCTGTGCAATCACTTTATTTCAGTAAATTTATGAAAATGTTAAATATCCATGGCTTGAGTACTAGCAAGGCATAACGAATAAATATAAATCAAAGGAGTTTGTCTAAATCATGTTTTTTTAATCACTGGCATTCATGTGTAGTTTTCACAAGTACATTCTTTATCCAGTATATGGATACATATTGCTAAAAGTAATGATATTGCCTAGATTATAAATTTTAAAATATATATATAAAAATAGAATTTGATGAAAAGTTATTTACCTGAATAGTGGGATAAATACTCATAACTATAAATATCCTTTATCTATAGCTTTGATGGCATCAATATTCATGAATTGTGAAACTGCTTGAATTTTTATTGTCTTGTTGTGTGCCACAGATCTCAAAAAAAAGACTGCAATCACTATTTAAAAAGTTGATTGTATATCATACCATAGAACATAATATCACTTTTATTAAATGTTTTATTATTTAAACCTCTGCATGGATCCCATGCTTCACCAAAATTTCATTTGCTTTATTTTTTAAATATATACTCTTCCATAACCAGGCATAAAATTAGGATATGATTAGAATCAGGAATAAAAAGCCTTTCACCATTATGCGATTTCCATTCACGTCTTATTGTAGCAAAATACGCTAGGAAATGTGTATAGAACAGGATTAAGTTTTTTAAACGGTGATTTTAAAAGTTTCCCTCCATTTCAGAATAAATTTAAGCTGAATTATTTTCAGTTTTATAAACTATTATTATACAACTGATAACAGTAATGTTACCAGCCTATTGTAACAAATGCCTTGCAGCTGGAAAACCCTCTCTAATAAAAATTAATGAAATTGTGTTGTCACAGTCCTATCAAAGAGACATAATCTAGCGGGACTCTGTGAACATCTGTCATTTAGGTCTTACCATCACCGACTTCTTATTTTAGTAATAACATCCCACATTTTTGACAAAATATTCTCCCTTCTGCATTCACACGGTTCTTCTGCAGTCATCTGTCACAATATCCTACTGACATAGCTTTGAGCAGATGACCCAAGCCAACTGTAAAACAATATCCTCTAAATCACAAGAAGTGGAATAGTCATGTAAACAAGCAAGATAATCTGAGTCCTGCTTTGGAATTTTCCTTACTGAAGATGAGAGGGGGGCTCCTTTCTTTCCTTTGGGTTGAGAGCTTCCAGTAGCCATGTCAACAACTAGGAGAAGCCTGGTGTAATTAGGCCAGTTCATCTGCAGAATGGGAGTCAAGATGGGGAAACGGAATTATATACAAATAATATCATTCAGCTCACGGGATCCAGTCATACGTGCGTGAGGCCAAATCTACTCATATCCTTGCCAGTTTCATGAACCACTAAATTTCTTTAAGAAAGTTACTTTTTTTGAATTGACTATTTATAATTTCAGTCTTCTCATTTGCAACCAAAAGATGTTTCACTAAAATAAAACAAATGTCTTGGGAGAAATGACCAGGAGTTGAGGGGTGTACATAAGAGAGGTGGGTGGGTGGCTAATAAGACGAATGTCTTATGCGAAGAGAGAGTTGATTAACTCTGCAATTATCTATTCAAATAATTAAAGAAAACATTATACAAATGGCCCCAAATGAGAATATGTTTAAACTGGCTCAAATTTGACATGAGTCAAGGTGGTATCTCAGATTGCTGGCACCTTAGAGATCTTATTTTAACATCATGATCAGAGAAAGCCTTTTCACGTATTTCAGTGCAGTTACAATTATGATGTGTCTGCATATATTTCAAGTCTAATGAAAATCATATAAACATAACACATGAAAGAAGAATTGAGAACACTTTCTGTTTGCTTCATAAAACTATCTGGATAAGCCCAGAAGTTGGATAAATGAAATGGGGCTAATATGAACAGATCTAACTGAGTATAAAGTAAGTAGCACTGAATTGTACTCTAGTCTCAGTTTATCTCTGAAATACATTTAATTTAGATGCTCTTTCTGTCCTCAGTTACCATAATGCTGGGAATAAACAGCCAAACAAGGAACAACTCACAAATCCTAGTGACTTAAAATAATAGGAATTTGTGTGGTTCACAAGTCTGCAAAATGGCTGGGTAGTTATTCTGCTCTCAGGTGTGCTAATTCATGCCCCTGTGGACAGCTGTTGGTAGCTTGGGTGGCTTTGCTGATGTTAACTGGTTCTATCACAGGTCAGGGGCTTTGGCTAGAATAACATGGTTTTTTCTGCACGGTCTGTCCACCTCCAGCAGGCTAATCTATGTCGATTCTCATAGTGGCCAGCTACTTATAGAGAGAGAGAAAAAGGGGAGGTTGGGGGGGAGAGAGAGAAGAAATGCACACATTCTCACATTCTCTTTGGAACTAGACTCAGAATTGGCACAGTATCTCTTACTCTGCATTCCATGTGACAAAACAAGGCCACCCCAGCTTCAATGAGAAAGAAAACGGACTTCTTTAATGGCAGAAGATACAAAGTGACATTGCGAAAGGCAGATGTATAGCAGAGTGGAGAACAGGGATAATTTTTGCAACTGATCTACAGAGATAACCTAGGAGTGTGTGTGTGTGTGTGTGTGTGTGTGTGTGTGTGTGTCTGTTTTAGTTTCTGAAATTTCTACATCCACCACTCTAGGCACTTTCCAAATAGCATAAAGTCATTATCACCCAGGGCTCATATTCAACCCTGGATTCCACTCAGGAATGTTATAGGAAAGGAATCTCATTCATGTTAAAGTTATGAATTACTTCAAATTTAAGTAAAAATAGTCTCCACATTCTAAATGAAGATGCAATTTATTTTACTTCCAGAGAATTATACATTCACTTATAAGAATCAATTCCCATCCATTTCCATATGGGAAGATAAAAGTCTTGGTAATAATTCTGAATTGCCTGGATAAAGTGAATTTTTAAAACAAATTTCTAGGCTAAGGAAAAAATTATTACAGAGGGAAAGTAAATAATACTAGCATCACACTATCCAGCATCTGCAACACTGGTTGTAATAAAATGGCAGAATAACATCAAAGTACTACGGAGACAAAACGACTCTACCTAAGAATTCTATTACCAACCAATATCATTCATCTGTTCAGGAGAAGAAAAGTTAATATTGTCAAAAAATTACTGTATCAGCCATTTAACCTATCGGAGGAAAATGCTGGAAGTATATAGTAAACAAACTAAACTATAAGAGAAACTTCTGTTTTAGGGGAAAATGAAGTGGACAGGAAACAATGTAAACAATAAACCTTAAAACATATATAGTTAAAAATCCATGAGTAAACCTCATACTGGGAATAGGTAATATGTGTTAAATATGGATGAAATAAGGTAAACAGTAGAAACAGAAAACTTTAAAATAATTTGAAAATAATGGCACTAGAGTAGCCCAGATTTGGAGGGAGATTGAGAGAAAGAGGGTATGTCCTTGCTTTGAATACGGTCACATCAAAGTTGCTTTAGCCATTACAGACATAGAGTCAGTTCCATTCATCCTTCTCATAAAACCACTGACAGGTAGAAGAGTGTAGTGATGGAGTTTACCTGCCTTCATGAGCAAAATCCTGTGTGATACTAGTTGAATCACAATGGGCAAGTTACTTAATAGTTTTCTCGTAAGTAAAATGGAAAAAAAATATTTGATTTGACTCATAGTTGATATGAGGATTAAATACAGTAATATGAGTAAAGTGATTAGCAAATCCCAGGCATGGTATGCATTAATAAGTGTTAGCTACCACTATTTTAGTAATTCTTCAGGAAAATATATATTTTTGAAACAATTTATTGAGGTACAATTTACATTGAATAAAATGCACCTACTTTAAAGGTACAATTCATTATTTTGATAAATATATACATCTGTATAACCACCAAAATTAGAAAATAGAAAACTTTTATGAACATGAAAAATTCCCTTATGCTCTTTGCAATCTATATCTCATACTCCAAACACACACACACACACATGCACACACACACACACACACACACACACTCACCCAAGGCCTTAGGAAAGCTCCAAATGCTTTCCACAATGTAGTATAGCTTTGCCTACTTTAGAATTTCATATAAATGAAATAATATAGCAGGTACTCTTTTTCTATCTGACTTCTTTCACTCAAATTAATATTTCTCAGATTTATTCATGTTTTTGTATGTATCCTTAATTTGTCCCTTTAATTACACAGTGATATTTTGTTGTATGGACATACCATAATTTTATTTTCTATTCACCTATTGATGAACATCAGCTGAATCTTTTTCCATCCTTTTACTTTTTTACCAATCTGTCTTTATTTAGAGAGTATGTTCTTTGTATACAACAACTTGCTTATTTTTCCCCATGGTGTAACAATCCCTGCCTTTTTATTGCTTTATTCACATCATTTACATTTAATGTCTACCTTCTTAGATATATTTCCTAGTCATATTATCTGTCTTTTGCTCCTTCCTTTCTCTTTTAATACTTTTTTAAATTGAATTTTTGGTATTCTACTTTATTTTCACCATTAATTGTTATATTCGTCTCTTTGTTTTACATTCTAGTAGTAGATGCATGGTTTACTATTTGCATCTTTCACTTATTACATTCTATTTTAAAATAATGCTATATACCTTCATGATTAATATAGAAATTTCACAGTAGACCTTTAATTCTACTTTCCCAGTTCATATGTTATTGTCATTCATTTGACTTATACATATATTATAAAGCCCACAATACACTGTTATTACTCCTGCATTCAACAGCTATCTTTCAAAGAAATTTAAAAATAAGATATAAATCTATTTTTTATTTATGCACGCATTTACCATTTCTGGCATTCTTCATTTCTTTGTATAGACACAAGATTCCTTTTGGTATCTTATTCCCTTTTAATTTCCATTAACATTTTGATTCCTGTGGGCAGGCAGGCAAATAATTTCCTTAGGTTTTTTTCATTAAATATTTATATAGTAGTTCTTTCTTTAAAATTTTTTGAGGAATCGCCATGATGTTTTTCATGATAGCTGCAACAGTTTACATCTTTACCAACAATGCACAGGGTTCTAATCTCCACATTCCTGTTAGCATTCATTGTTTTATGGTGTACTTGATAGTGACCATCCTAACAGGTGTGAAGTGATACATCATTGTGATTTTTATTTGCATTTTCTCGATAAATAGTGATGTTGAACATCTCTTAATATAGCTGTTGGTCATTTGTATGTCTTCTTTGGAAAAATGTCTATTCAAGTACTTTGCCTATTTTTAATTGGATTGTTTGGCTTGTTTTTGTTATGAGTTGTAGGAGTTCCTAATATATCTTGGATATTAGCCCCTGATCAGATATATGGTCTTTAAATATTTCCTCCCATTCCATACATTGCCTTTTTACTTTGTTGATTATTTTTCTGCTTATACACTAAAAAACATTGCTGAAAAGAATTAAAGATGACACAATCCAATGGGAATATA
The DNA here is from genome assembly GCF_009873245.2 of Balaenoptera musculus. Classification (NCBI taxonomy): domain Eukaryota; kingdom Metazoa; phylum Chordata; class Mammalia; order Artiodactyla; family Balaenopteridae; genus Balaenoptera; species Balaenoptera musculus. The sequence goes on from NC_045786.1 coordinate 157,270,215, forward strand.
TCCTGTGTTCATGGATTGGAAGACTTAGTATTCTTAAAATGTTCATTTTACCCAAAGCAATCTATAGATTCAATGCAATTCCTATCAATATCTCAATGGCATTTTTATAGAAATAGAAAAAAATCCTAAAATTTATATGGAACCACAAAGGACCTCAAAGAGCAAAAACAACCCTGAGAAAGAAGAACAAAGCTGTGGGCCTTACACTTGCTCACTTCAAAACATATTACAAAGCTACAGTAGTCGAAAGAGTATGGTACTTGCACAAAGACAAACAAAGAGACCAATGAGACAGAATAGAGAGCCCATAAATAAATCCATGCATATATGGTCAAGTGATCTTTGACAAGGATTCCAAGAATACACAATAGGGAAAGGGCAGTCTCTTCAATAAATAGTGTTGAGAAAACTGAATAATCATATGCAAAAAAGAGAAAGTGAGCCCTTATCTTACACTATACAAAAAAATCAATTCAAATGGATTAAAGACATACATAAGACATGAAACTATAAAACTGCTAGAAAAGATCATAGGGGAAACTGGATTTGACACTAAAAATCACTGGCAACAAAAAACTTTTAGCACTTTAAAGACGTTTTATTTATGTCTGACTTACAATACATAGTTTCTGGTGAAAATTACTCTGTTTTTCTTTATGTAATGTACCTTTTCCCCTAGTCTGCTTTCAAGATTTTCTTTTTAACACTGGTTTTCAACAATTTCATTTTGATGTCTTGGGGTGTTTTCTATATGTCTATCCTATTTGGGATTTTTGAAGTTTCTTGATCAAGTGAGTTTATATTTTACATTAAATTGGAAAACTTTCAGCCATTATTTCTTCAAATATTTTTCTCTGTCCTCCCTCACTCTTCTCTCCTTCTGTGACTCTAATTATCTCCATGTTAGACCCCTTGAATTTCTACCACAGATCCACTGAGATGTTCATTATGTTTTAATATTTCTCTCTCTATTCTTCACTTTGGATATTTTTCTATTGTTATGTCTTCAAGTGCACTGATTAATTTTTCTGCTGTATCCAATGGGTATTAGTCCCATTCAATAGATTTTTCTTTTCTGTTTTTTTTTTTCTCTAAAAGTTCCATTTTGTTTTTTATATCTTTTATTATCCTTCTATTATGTTCATATCCTCCTTTAAATTCTTGTGCGTATTTATAATAGATTTTTAAAGATTTTTTTCTGCTGATTCCATTATCTTTGTCATGTCTGGGTCTGCTTCAGTTGATGGGTTTTTCTTCTGGTTACGGTTACCATTTGCTGCTTCTTTATTTGTGACACATTGTTTTGAATGAAGGGTACTGTGAATGTTACATTGTTCAGTGTTTGGATTTTGATGTCTGCTTTTATAAAGAGTTGAAGTCTGTTTTTATAAGGCCTTTATGTTTCTTGTAGATCAATGTGATCCTTTCAAGACTTATTATTAAGCCTAATTACAGTGGCATTAAGTAGCATTTACTCCAGGGCTAAATAGCCCCTTTTTAAAGGTGATCTTTTGGGGGCATCTACTAATAGCTCCAATTGATCAACAAGGCCTCCCTGGGCTTCCCTTGTGGTGCAGTGTTTAAGAATACGCCTGCCAATGCAGGGGACATGGGTTTGGGCCCTAGTCTGGGAAGATCCCACAGGCTGAGGAGCAACTAAGCCCGTGTGCCACAACTACTGAGCCTGCGCTCTAGAGCCCATGAGCCACAACTACTGAGCCCATGTGCCACAACTACTGAAGCCCGCATGTCTAGAGCCCTTGCTCTGCAATGAGAGAAGCCCCTGCAATGAGAAGCCAGAGCACTGCAACAAAGAGTAGCCCCCACTCGCCACAATTAGAGAAAGCCCACACACAGCAACTAACACCCAACACAGCCAAAATTAATAATTAATTAATTAAATTAAAAAACAAGATGGAAATCAAATATTTTCCCAACTCTGTGTGAGCTCTGGGAATGTTTAACTTTTCCTTTCCACCTCTGCACATATCTTTATGTGCATGTAGCCACTCAAGGGAACTCCTATGCAGATTTCTGAACCTCTTTCTCTGAGTAGCTCCATCTTCTGTAATATTTGGGTTTGCAAATTCTAGCCACCTCTGCTTCCCTGACCTCCCATTTCTGTAAGTATGACTGATATACTCACCTTGGAATTTCTTTCCCTTTAGTGTAGACTGAGAAGTGCTTCCAGGCAGAAAGCCAAGGTGATTGTAGAGATCACAATCTTTGGTTTTCCTTCTTCCAGGGATCACAGTCTTATTCTGCTTGTTGTATAGTGCCTGAAAATCTTGTCTAGTTTTCTCATTATTCATGGCACATGGGTTAGTTCAATAATGATGACTCTAACATAGCTGGACCATGAAGTCTCAGCATTTACTTTCAATACAGTGTGACACAAGTATCTTGACATTAATTTCATAAACTTCATAAGTTTTCATAAACTTATAAAAGTGTCTGCCTTTTTCTTGCTATTCTCACTGCCTAACATTATGCCTGACATAGAGTTGGCCCTCGGTGTATGTTTGTTGAATAAATTAATTAAAAAATACTTATGGACTATTATAAGAAAAAAGCCAGAGCTTCTCACCAGAAGGACAGCTGCTGCTTCAAAGAATCAGTTAAGACAAGGTCTGAAATTCAAGTTTGTATACTATTTATTTATGGAATTATTTATGGGAGAGTGACATGCATAAAAATATGTAAAGAAGTATTTATATTAAAATCAATGCTCTTGATAAAGAATATCAACCATCCAGAGACACTATCAGTCTAAATGTGTATGAGTCTGGGAGTCTTGAGAAAACTGTTTAATTTTTTCAACCATCATTAAAGACTTAAACTTACCTATTTTATCTAAAGTGAGTAGAAATACTCAAATGCTCTCACTTCAATATGTCAAACATAATCATCATTGGTCCAGAGTTGTCCCAGATGAAATTGCCATGTTTTTATGCTTCAATCTGCAAGTTACTGAAGTTGGTCTTCCTTGGCCTACTGGTCGTATCCTGCATATGAATATTGCTTTGCTACATCTAACAATTTAACCCTAAGAAACCTGGGAAACTCACATCAGGATTAGTTTCTTTGACTTCTGGGAACAATTCAACATTTGGCCACCATTATAGGAACCATTGCTAATTTGTGCTCTAATTAACTTCCCAAAACCATAATGATGGCTTGTTTTATTTTTTTTTTTTTGAACCTCCACTCATTGTTTGCTCTTAAGGACTGCTTGGCTTAACAGGGTAAGGAGCTAAAACTTAATTTTATTTCAGATAAATTGGTAATAAATATATCCTATTAAGAAAACATTCTAAGAAAAGCAAAAGAAAATCCATGAATGTCAACTAGTAAACATGCTATAGAGGAAATTCCTGTAATCAAGGATTTAAGCAAGTCAGTCAGTCACCAATTATAAATTTAGTTCCCACAGGGAGCAAACCATTTAAGACACTAAAGCCATTCAGCTTTAAGACATATGGTTTCAAGTTTTGATGCAAATCTAAAGGTGAGGCATTCAATTTGAATAAAAAATGAACAAAAGATGTTTAAATTCAAATCATTTTTTGCAATGAATTTACCATCTTTATTGTTTCTTTTATTTTATATTGTCCATGGCTTTTTGCATATTCTTATAGAATCACAGAACTTTAAATGAAAGAGGATCTATAGGAATTAGGCAACACACATGTTCCCAGTCAGGGTGTTTCCTGAAACTACAGATTTCGGGGCCTATCTTGCAGAGATCGCAAATCAATTGATCAGAAATGGTCATACAGTCTGATTAAAAAAAAATAATAATAACTGAGCAGAAGCACTGATATAATTTAATTTTCATTTTACAAATAATGAAACTAAGACCCAGAAAAGTTAACTGATTAGCCCCAGTTTCTACAAAAGCTGGTAACAAAAAAAAGAAAAAACAAATGAGATCATGATCCTGGAATGTTGTTTTATACTCTAGAGCTTTTTCTATTGCTTCATAATCAAAAACATTGTCTGTATAATATTAAGTGGTAGAAATCCTTGAAATTCTGTCCTAAGTTCATGTCTCTTATCAAGCTGTACTTTCTCTCCAGGAGATCTCATCCACTGTCATGGTGTTTTTCCATATCTGCCTTTCACATCCATCTCCAAAATTCTAGAATTATATGTTCAATTGCTTAATTAACCTTTTTATTTTAATCGACTTCAAACAAAACACATGTAAAGCTCAAGTTTTCATTAATATGCAGCAAGCCTTATCTGCCTCATCTGCCTTATCTGTTCTCTGTTTCAGGAAATCACATTATCAATATACCCAGTTAAACAAGTTAGAAGGCTGAGAGTGATTCTGGACACTCTTTCTCCCTTATTGACATATCCAACATATCGTAATTCACAATTTTTCTAAGTGTTGTTAAATTAAACAGGGAAGCCAATAGACTCAAATGGTTCCTATACCTTAGCAGCTTATGTAAGCAAACCCAAACTAAAGCTTGTAAATGCCTCAAGGTTAAGAAATCAAAACGTAAAGCCAGCCAGTCAGAATATGCCTGCACAGCTTTAGTTTATCATAACCTAGCTTGGAAACTTCGTTTTGTCCCATATAAGTAAAGTAACCCTGCTAACCAATCAGCATTTGCCCAGGATAACTTCTTCATTCCTCCTCACTTTGGTCAATAAAACCCTCTCCCTTTGTACAACTCTTCAAAGCTCCTCTCTATTTTTTTAGAGTGGATATTTCCCTATTCATGATTCACTAAATAAAGCCAACTAGATCTGAAATGTACGTGTCTGTGAATTTTTTTAACAGTATTTAGCAAGTTTGTTCAGATCTTCGAAGCCACCTTCGTCCATGCTAAGATCATTTTACTCATTGACAGCAGCAACTGATTTGGAAATGATCGCCTTCAGCATTGACTTCTTCCAATCATTCTTCACACTGTTGAATATAAACCTACTGAAAATGTAAATCTCATCATGTCAAATGTTCCAATGTTTTCCCACTGCCCTTGAGATATATTCTAAAAATGTCAGACTAATTTATGTGGCACCACTTAATCTATGCCTACTTTCAATCTCAATATAATGCAATCCTATTTTTTGCCCTCTATGTTCCAGTCATACTGGGACCATTTTTTGATCATCAAACAGGGATTAATAGAATTATAATTGTATTTGAGGAATAAAATGAATTTCCTCTTGTTAAACATTAATCCAAAGCCAACATAATTTCATTTGCCATTATTTCCACTTTATTCTCGTTAATGTCATTTGTAAGTTGCCCTTGTTCTTGAATTGATATCTTTTGTTACATAAAGAGATCATCTAAATTTTAGCTGTACTGTTCTAATACTATTGGCACACTCAAATAAATAGAAACTACTTTTTAAAAAAGACTATTCTAAAATAGGATTTGTTGATTTGACAAAAAGTCTTGAGGAAATGAAAAGAAAATTTAGAATATCACTATCATTTATTGTACTAGTCTGTTAGTCTTTACAAATACCATTAGTTTAGTTCATTATAATACTATGCAATAGTGTAGTTTGTCACTGAAAAATATTTGTCAACATACTATTTAAAACATTCAAATTTAACTAACATTTATTGAGGCTGTATTAGCTGCTAGCAAATAACATATTTTCTTATTGAAATTTTAATACCGTCAGCTGGAGCAGTAATGCTGATGATATCTAAGATGCACTGAGTGCTTCCTAAGTGCCTGGTGCTATGATACACAATTTACCTAGTTTATCTCACTTGATCCTCATAATTATACCTAGAGAGTTGATCCTATTCATTGGGTGAGTATATTAAAACTGCCTGTCAAGTAAGCATTCAATAAATGTAGTTGTTGTTATTGTGACTGTTTTGCATTTATCTCTTTTGAGAGATGAGGAAAAACGTAGGCACATAGCATGTACTTTTTGGCCTGTTGTTTAGCCAGAATTATATCTTAGGTCTTCTAACTCCATTCGCAATGTTTTTTTCCCATAGATTCTTAACAAAGAAACACAAGAATGAAATAAACTCTGACATTTACTTTTACCTTTGAGACTTTTTTTTCCCTTCTGGAAGCTTCCCCTTCTCCAGATGGCATCATCGAAACATGGCCCTGACCATTTTGAAGAGGACAGATGTTCCAGAGGGCCAATGAAAGATATGTCCCTGGATAACATTTATCAAAGTTCCAGAAATGGGTGCATGACCTAAACACACAGCAAGTCAGAGCCCTTTTGCAGCATTCACTATTGATGTCGGTAATGAGTTTCTCTTTACTTCTGGGATTGCTGGTGCTAAGAACCTTGTGACTCTGGAGATTCTGGGGGCTTTTTCATAGTAACCTGGCAAGCTTGTTTGAGAATCCAGCCAATATAAATAAAAATTGTTTAAAGTGACAGAGAGAGTTAATCCTGATGAGAATTTCAGAATATCTCAAACTTTACAGATTTAAATAAACCTATTTGTGTGTGTGTGTGTGTGTGTGTGTGTTGGAGGGGGGAAAGCGTTTCACTTAAGCCTGTATGAGTTACATTTCAGTCACTTTAATAGAGGGCCTAGACTAAAACACAACTTCCCAAATAAAAATGGTATTGAAAGATTCTTGTGGTTATATTTCTGAAATCATCATAAAATTTTCAGTTTATCCATTTCCTTTGTCCTTCCTCCTATCCTTTACCACACCCTGTTTTCTTATAGCTCTCTTTTCATTCCTTCCCTCCTTCCTTCCCTTCCTTTCTTCTTTCCTTCTTTCTTTCTTTTTTTTTCTTTCTAATTTGAGGAGGTCCAACATATTACATCAATCTTTTCCATGTTCAAGCTGTGAACCAGGTCAGAAGCAGAGGAGGCAGTGGATAGAGACAAATTACTTACTTTTACCATTTGCTGGATTCTGTTTGCTGATATTCTGTAAAAGTTTTTGTATCTGTACTCATGAGGGCAGAAGAAAACTGCCCGTCTCTTTTTTTGAAGAAAACTGTATTGTTTCATTGTTTTAATGCCTTTGTCTGTAATCCTGAACTCATAAATGAATTGAAAATGATCCCTGCTCTTCTATTTTCTCAAAGAGCTTTCTTAAATATTTGATAGAATTAACCAGTAAAACTCTCTGGGCTTAGAATTTGTCAGAAAGTGTTTAATTATTAATAATTAAACTTTAATTATTGAAATTATGCTGGACTACTCAGATTATTTCTTCTTCTGTCAATTTTCATAATGTGTGTCTTTCAAGAAATACGTCCACTTCATCCAAGTGGTCAAATATGTTGCTATGAATTGTCCATAATATAGGCTTATTGTCTTTATAATGTCCATTTGTAGAATCTATAGTATTGCCTACAGTTTAATGCCCAGCCCGATATTCATAATTTGCATAGATCTCACTTTTTCTTGATCATTTTATTGGTCCTTAAAAACAACCAGGTTTTGGTTTCATTGATTTTTATTATTTGCCCAATTTCTTTATTTCAGGTTTCTATTCTTCTGTTTTTTATTTTTGTTTTCTCCCTTCTACTTCCTTTGGGTTTGATATGCTCTTCTTTTCCTAGCTTAAAGTAGAGCTTTGATGCCTGATTTCAAAACTTTCTTTTCTAATATAAACATAAAATAATTAATATCTCTGCAAGCAATGTTTTACTTGTATCCTGCAAATTTTGCATTTTGTAGTTTTTATTATCTAACATTTCAAAGCATTTTATAATTTTATTTGTGATTTCTTTTTTCCCAAGAGTTATATGAAATAGTGTTGTTTACTTTCTATATATTTGTTCCATTTGTTTCCAGATGTTCTACTATTGATTTTTAATTTAATACCAAGTAATTTCAATTATTTGAAATTTATTGAGACTTGCTCTATGGTCCAGAATACAGTCCAGAATGTTTTACATGCACATGAACAATATGTATATTCTTCAGTTGTTTGGTGTGGTGCACTATAAAAATTTGATGTCAAGTTGGACAACAGTGTTGTTCAGACCTTCGAAATTCACACTTTCTATGTATTTTCATAATTCTCAAAATCTCCAACTAAAATGGAATATTTTTCTTTTGTGTTCCATAATTTTTGGTTTATCTTTCAAATTGTTCTTATTTGATGCACACATATTTAGTATTATTTCTTCATAAATTGATCATTTTATCAATACAATGTGCATGCTCTTTATCTCTGGTAAAATTCTTTGCTCTAAGGCCAACTTTATTCGACATAAATATAGCTGCTTCATCAATTTAATGATTACATTTTCCATGACATATCTGTTTCATCATTTTACTTCTAATCTATATGGCTATTTTTTATTTAAAATATAAATATTTCATATACTTCATTGCTTGTAGACAGCATATAGTGTAGTCCTGCATTTTATCCATTCTGACAATTTTTGCTATATAATGTTTTAGCTTATTTAAATACATTATAATTATAAATATGTTTGGGTTTAATTCTACCATCTTGATAGTGGTACCATGCATTTTCTCCTTTATATTTTTTCCTGTATTATTTTGAATTATTTTAGTAACTTTTCATTCCATTTCACTTCTCTTTTAACTTTGTGTGTGTATGTGGTTCCTCACAGGTTTATAAGACACATTTTTAACTTATCACAGTATAATCCCCAAAAATATTGTACCACTTCAGTGTCCCTCCAACATAGTTTTATATTCCCATCCTTCTTTATATTATCAATATTCAGTTTATTTTTATATATTTTAAGACCTCAACAATATATCGTTATTAGTTTTGCTTTAAATAGTCCATTCTTTTAGAAAAATTGAAATAAGCAAACAAGCAAAAAATCTCATGTGTAACACAATGTCTCTGTATGCGCATTTTGTTTAATTTCAGGTTCGCATGTAGTTCCATCTCCTTTCAGAATAAAGAAATTCCGTTTATAGCAGTTGTAGTGCAAGTGTGGTAGAATAATTCTCTTACATGTATTTGGCTTTACATGTTTACCTTTTTATTTGTGTGGTTTGAATGGGTTGACCTACAAATTGTTGTTCTGTTGTCTCTGTCATGCATTGCTTCTTTATACAAGTCATCAGTTATTCTTATATTTGTTTTCCATATATAATTTTAATTTTCTATTTTTCCTCTGGCTTATTTTAAGATTTTTTTTTTCAGTTTCCATCAATTTTACTTTTATGACCTTTGGTGGTATTTTCTTTCTGCTGCTTTTCAGTAGGGTTCATGGTGCTTACTTGATCTGAACAATTATTGTTTTCATTGTATTTAGAAAACACATTTCACATTTTATAAGTATTTTTGTCTTTCTTTTTGTAATTCCAATTATGCATATGTTAGACCACTTCATATTGCCCTTCAAGTAACTGAGGACTTTTCATTTTTCTTCAAACCATTTTTTCTCCCTTTTATTTGGATGCATTCTATTTTTCTTTCATTTTCACTTATCTTTTCTTCAGTGTCTCATAAGCTCTTAAACCAAAATAGTGAATTTTCCATTTTAGATATTCTAGTATTCACTATAGAAATTCCACTCGGTTCTTTTTTTATAGTTCTTTTTTTTCTATTTCTCCTCTCATTATACTTATGCTTTCCATAACTTTCTTAACCAGATTTATAATAGTTGTCTTAAAGTTCTTATATGCTAACTTTGTCATTTCTGTACTTCTGAGCCTATTTCTATTGATTAATATTTCTCATGGTTCCTGGTTACAATTTTCTCCTTATTCAAAAATCCAGCATATCAATGCCATTAAAGGTCATTACATTTTACTTTTAGGCACACATAATATCACGTTTGAGTATGTGGCTAATTCTGTCCAGTGAAAGAAAATGTTCTATACAAGTGATTCCCAAAAATATCTCTGGTTAAAGAGCAGGTTTCTTTTTCTCTTTTTATGATTTTTGAGTCCTTCACAGATAAGTACTTTTGTAAAATACAGTAAAAATGAAATACTAGGGGAATACTAGTATTTTATATACTACTGTACATTATATGCACATTATATACAGATATATGTACATATATATCTCTACATTGGTATACCTATATAGACATGTATATACATTACCTATATATCTACATATATCTATATCTCTCTCTATGAGAAATATATATTTTATATATATATATACATATCTATCTATCTATCTATCTATCTATCTATCTATCTATCTATCTATCTATCTATCTATCCTATTGGTTCTATTTCTCTTGAGAACCCTCACTAATACAGATTTTACTACCAGGAATGATTCTAGAGGAATAGAATCTTAAGGATGAGTTTCCTAATTTGTTTCTGGAGTCTCTGAAATTGGCTTTCTCATGTGATTAGATTTAAACATGCTAATGACTCTATTTCTAGTAGTAGATAGTTCATGGTGTGATCTGGCAATAGAGATATACAAAATACTTTCACTGGATACTCCTAATAAACCACTTCTAAGAAACAAGGAGCTACTAATAAGAACCTGCTGTATAAAAGAATAAATAAAATAAAATTCAAAAATTCAAAAAAAAAAGAAACAAGGAGCTGGATTGCTGTATATATGATACTTTTGAACATTTTTGGAAAACTAATGTGACTATATTAAGGTTGGCTTGTTGCTCTTATGTCACTGGACAAAGAGGTGAAAGAACAGCATGAGGTCAGGGATTCAAATTCCTAACTTGAGTCTGAATGACCTGAAGGCTTCTATGTATACCTTGCAGGAGACCCTTCAATATTGTTGAAATAACTTTGACACTGTGAGAAAAAATGACCAATGGATGAAACTTAAATTGTAGATGAGAGGTGACAAAATTTCAAAGCAATAGCATCATATCCCAAATTACCTACCTGAAGACTATACCTGAAGTCCATTATATCATTTGATTTTTTTAGTCATATGAATCAGTCCATTCCCTTATTTTTAGAGTTAATTTGTTTGGATTTCTGTATCTTGCTACCCAAAGTATCCTAACAGATACAACTGTTGTGATGCCTCCTGACATTGAAGGAAGAGCCTAGGACCCAGGTAGCTGTGAAGAGAAATTGTTGACATATACAACAGAGAGAAAAGAATCAATGGTCCCCATCACCAAACGTTCCAGCAGAGATATCTTGAAAAAGATCTTTTGATTAGGGTACATTAAGTCAAGAGACTGTCTCTGGAGCACTCACTAGGAATGAATTATGAAATTATGGTATTTTTGTTAGCATGGTTGGATTCATGGCTTAGCCTGGTTTATAATCTTAAAAGTAATCATTATTCATTTCACTTTACAGTTTAAATGAATAGAGTTGCAGAGAATGTAAGTAATTCACCAACAGTAACATGACAGAGCTAGGATCCTTATTTTCATTAAAAAAAAAAAAGCCATTTTAATAGAAAACAAAACACAACATATGTTTATTCAATTAGGAAGTCTTAAATTATACATTGTACTTTAAAATCAATATTAGTCATTGATCATGTCATTTACATTTGACATGATCTGCCTCTGTGTACCCCATATTCTCACATTAAGATTTATTGCCAGGACCATTCATCCCTTGGCTTGGGCCTCTTAAATGCTTACTATATTGTACATTTACATGTTTAGATGAGTATCTTCCAATGGCCTTCAGAGTTAGTTTATTATTCCTACTGTTCACAATCCATCTCCCTTCTTCTCTCTTGGGGAGAAATTTGGCTCAAACTTTTTTGGGTCCTCTGGGAATCTGCTTCTGGTCTTGGCACATACAATAAAGCATTTTATAAAACACTGTCCTTCAAAGAAAAAGGTGGATCTAGATTGCAGCCAGCCACAAATTGAGAAATTTTAATTTTTTAACAACCAAGGGAAAACAATTCTGTTCTTTTTATTTGTTAATAGTGTTGCCACAGTGGTAGTGGTGGGAAATTTTTTCTAAACTTTTGGAGCTATTCTAATTGGCTATCCTACCACAAAGCACTGATTTTCTGAATCTTAATAGGGGCATCATTTAACTCCCTTCTTGACTACAAATTGCAAGTCTGTGGATCAATTTTTATCCTGGTACTGGTCCTTCTGGTTTGCCATTGGCCTGTTGCCCAGCTTGTTTTCTGGGTTGGTGGTTAGCCATCAAATCCCATTTGGCAATTTGAATAACAATTGGGAAGAACAAGCATATGACAAAATCTGTATGCCACACATTAACTTCTTGGGTCTCGAGGGTTATGAAGTTAGTGATGGGCTACAAAAAATAAAAATAAAAACAAGGAGTTAAAACAAAATCTCTTTGGCATAGAAGCAAAGAAAAAAGAGGGACTAAGGGGAGATGATGTAAAGGAAAAGACAAATGGGATGTGATTTTGCCTGTACCAAGTATGCACTGGTTAGAAATGGCAATTGTTTCCAACAAATTAGGAATGAGCATGAGTTTGTACTGTCCCTTTGGAAAGCTAAAACTATCTAAAAGTTCTAGCTCCGTGACACCATCCTAACTCCTGGACAATGAGCACCTTGTCGTGTCAGAGGGCCACACCACACTGGGTAAAATGTCGCTATTGATGACTGAAATTTGACATCATCACCATGCATCTCTATAAGATACTTAAGAAGAAAAATTAAGGCAAAACAATTTTTTGTATAAACAAAATTCGTTTCTTAACTATTTGACTTAGCTGCCACATCTCAGCACAGGTGCAATCTAATTTGGGGTTGACCTCTTCTTAGGATGATATACACAGGACTTTTAAAATCTGAGTATATATACTCTGTTGGATTTGGAGGACACATCAGAATCCAAAGGTCCAATATGGACTCAAGGAATTGCTTTCACCTAAGATGTTTGTGACCTTTCCCCCAGTTATTTGATAACATCAACATTAAATAAAATGTCAAATGGAACACCATAGATGACAAAATGAGCTAGAATTAAAGAATAACAAATAAAGGAGACTGTCTTGTTTTCGAGAACACTGACTGTGTTTTACCCAGTTCCATGCCATCCCCGAAGTAGTTCAGTGCTGGATCTATACATCAGGTTCAACTGCTGATCTATTCTCAAAATCACCTTGAATCCAATGGAGAGTCATAATGTCATTTTCTTGTTTCTTGTTCACATCTGGATACTATGCTTTTTGTTTTCCATTCTCTGTACGTTGACACTCTCCAAGGAGCCTGCCTCTTTTGTTTTCTTATATTTTTTTTCCTTAAGAAACCGTTTTAGATCTCCTAACCTACTGGCTCAGATTAACTTCCATCAAGATTGAATATTGCTATAAGGCAACCCTCCCTTCTCTCCTGAACTGATATCTTTCTACTCTTTTCACTCTTTCAGATGTGTGTTTAACGTGTTAGTGTTTATTTTCTCATTTCTGGCCCAAATGTGTCAGTGATACATGAAAACTCAGTTCACATAGATGTCGTGATAAAGAGCCCTGCAAGAAGAGGCCCTGAGGCCCTGTTCCAATACAGCCAGAGATTCCATCTCGGGAGTAGAAGATGGAATCCTGGCCAACGGATATGTTGCTTGTCCTTAATATGTGGAAGTGCCTCACACCTCTCCATCTAAACACATTCCCCAGCTCAACTTTGACACATTTACTACAGGTTTTGCAAACCTGAGGGGAGAACAGGACTAATTCTGAAAACAGGAGCAGAGAGTATGATCTATGGAGGAATAAGCAGTATATCTTGGGGCCATTAACACTGGAAGAATACCACTATGCAATATGTGAATTTGCTAAATTAGCACCAAGATTTGCTCAGTCTCATTAAAGGAACAAACTGGTCTGCAATAAGGGAATCCCTCTGGTGTAGTTTTTACCAGGCCCCATTTACTAAGACCTCAGGGAAGAAGATTTGATACTAGGCAAGTGGAGGAATTGTTCCCAAATTGAGTTTCACTGGGTGGGAGGTAAGTTAATGAAAATAACTCTTTGAAAGTCGGCTGCTCTGTCTGTCAGCTGTTGGAGAAAATACTAACGTCATCTAGTTATAGCTTTTCTACCTGGTGATTTGGCTGCCTAAGTGAGAGCCTCTTACACATTTTGAATTCTCAACACAACCCTAGAATCCTGTAAAATGTAGGCCAGGAGCCAAAGAGCCCACAAAAGTCCTTGGTTTGCCCTGGATAAGAAAATAAAGTCTTTTTGAGTAACAACACAGCTGGTAATCGACCATGACAATGAATGTGTACAGCCTTTTCATGTGCATGAAGGCAGTCACCACAGTGTTCTATGCGCCACACTCTGCCTATGGCTTACTCTGTATCACTGGCCCTGGGTGGTTGCTAAAATGACATATTTCTGTAGCAGCAATTTTATATTTTAATATAAAGGCAAACAGTATTTTTTTATAAAACACTCTGAAAGTAGAAAAATTGTTTTTTGGTTTTGTTTGTATTATTTATTTATTGCTTGCTTTGTTTTTGGGGAAAAGAGTAATGGTATATTTCCACAGAGCAACTGCATTTCACTACTGTAATGGACATTGTTGGAAGCCATCCAGCCCTCCTTATCTAGCTTCTGGCTTTCATTGTCCCATCCTTTATTTATAATTGTATTACACTCAACGGCCAAATGGACTTAAGGCCACTTAATCAATTGCTTATAATGTGAAATGAAACAGCCTGGTAAGGATGAATATATAACTCTCAGGTCTTCTCTCCTCCAGGACACTTTTTATTATTAAAGTGTAGTTTCTTGGCAAAGGGGGCCAGCCAGACATTGACAAGTACTGCTAGTTACTTGACTTGTGGCTAAAGGTCAATCATGAATCCACTCTAGACATCAGTTTCTTCAAAAAGAACATGAACAGGTTCGGCTAGATTACACCTAAAATTCATCACACTTGGAATTCTACCACGTTAAATTTGGGTATCCAACTATAGACTTGGTTCCTGAATTAGAGTGTATTTTTTCTGTTTCAAAGACATTTGGAACTATAACGGTTAGCAAAGTTCACTCCCACCGTTCTTAGATTCTCTGATGTGGCCACGTGCAAAGGCTATCTAGAAGTCCTAAACTTCTGAATCTCAAACATCAGAAGGAAGCAAGGAGCTGTGAAAAGTGCCCTTGTTTCCTGTTTCCCAGATCACATCGCTAAATGAGATGGCTCAACCTCTAAAATCCAGGAATGCAGCAGGGTAGTCTTCAATGTTTGTTACTTAATCCTTTAATGAAATCTTTGTAAGGAGAGTTTCATTTAAGAATGAACCCTCAGTTTCATATAATAAAAAGTATTTTTAAAAATTTAAGTGCTTTTCACTGCTCATGAAATGCAGATAATATAGGTCTTTTCCTACGTGATTTGTAGTTTGTGTATGTATGTATGTGTGTGTGTGTGCATTTTACCTTCATACCTGACTAGGGCAAAGCCAAAACTAGTGTAAAACTTTCAAGCTTACCCATATTCAAACATATGTCTCAAAAAATTATCTGGAAGTTTATCCTTAAAAAAATTTAGTATGTAACTTCTTGGCATTAATCCCTATGCTTTTTGATGTGAAAAAAATTGTATAATAAGGAAAATAATTGAGTAAGTTGAATTATTTAGTTAGTTGAGTGAAAGATGCATTCTAAATATTCGATAATTATGAAGCTCCTGTTGGCCCACAGAAGCATGTGGGGTATTTGAAACCGTTAACGATTACATGGTGCTCTTCTAAATCTTAATAGGTAATATTTTGAAACTCTCCCAACTCAAAAACATAGATGCTGGATAAATGTCTACTAACAATGCTTTCATGTATTGCTAAGTTTATAGGTAAGTAAAAGAATTTCCCAAAAAGGGAAAAAAAGAGTTGGCCATGTACATTGTCATTTATTTTAGAAGAATCATCAACAGTTAAGTAGTTCACTCATGCATTCAACACACATTCATATACAAGTAACTATGTATATGATTACCTAGGATTAGAATTCCAAAAACCTCAGAATTTTCCATTTGACTTTATCACTGAGGCTTAAAATCCAATTAGTTCTGTACAAGCGTATCCAGTTTGAGATGGGAGATTGGCTGTATCCAATTCTATTACATCTCTGAGTTTTATTCCTAGCAACTAATTTGTGAAAGGAAAAAATTCTGTTCTATTTCTCAGTGAAAACTTTAACACAATTCTCTACCTGTTAATTGTTTTTTTTCTATTAGACAATAATAAAATTATCCCAGAACACTCACTAAACTTATAAAATTGTTTGAAAATAGAGATAACATTTCTTGCACCAAAAAAATGAATAAAATGTTGATGACAGTGTCCTGAAGCTCGCTGCCGCTTACAGGGTGCAGCTCTATCATACTCCTCAATTTGGAGACTTAAAATGAAGTTTAGAGCATGAGAAGTCACAAATATGGTAATGGGCATCAAAATACCATGGTCACCCAAGAAAAAGGTTGTACCTTTTGCACCAAATAATAACATTTTTAAAGAGCAAACAGGGGTGGGAGAGAGAGAGACAGAAACAGAGAGAGAGACAGAGAGAGAGAGCAGTAAAGAAAAGAGAGGGAAAGGGAAGAAGAAGAAGGAAGGGGGCATTGGGAGATAGAAGGGGAGAGCAAAAAGGCAAAAAAAGGGAATTGTAAAAAAAATCTACTCATGCTTTAAGCTACATTTTGTGAGTTTTGTGACTGATGAAACCTGTCCACAGTAATGAATTTACTATCAACTAAAGACTCAACTTTTGGATTTTGTTTTTGCTTTGTATTTTAGTTTGTTTTTCTTTAAAATGCTATCATCTTCGAAAGTCCAAGCCTGAGATTTCCCATATATTCCCTCTGGATCCTCTCAAACTGTGATCCTTTAAAAAAAAAAAAGTACATGATTTAAAAGATTGTTTGCCCAGTAGTAAAGCAGGTTGAAACTTCAAACAGTCAGAGCACATATTACTATCAGAAAAGTAGAACTCGTCCCATTAGTATAAGTGATGGGCTTGTTCTAATAATTCACATATAAATAATGAAGTCTTATGTTTACAGGATAAAATAAATTACAGGGTTTTTAAAACTTTTTATTTATTTATTAGCTTTTTATTTTATATTGGAGTATAGTTGATTAACAATGCTGTGCTAGCCTCAGGTGTACAGCAAAGTGATTCAGCCACACACATACATGCATTCCTTCCTTCTCAAACTCCCCTCCCATCTAGGTTGCCACATAATATTAAGCAGAGTTCCCTGTGCTACACAGTAGGTCCCTGTTGGCCATCCATCCCAAATATAGCAGTGTGTACATGTCAATCCCAAACTCCCCAACTATCCCTCCCCCCTACCATTTCACCCTAGTAACCGTAAATTCATTCTCTAAGTCTTTGAGTCTGTTTCTGTTTTATAAATAAGTTCATTTGTTACATTTTTTTTAGATTCTACATATAAGTGATATCATATTTCTCTTTCTCTGTCTGACTTACTTCACTCAGTAAGACAATCTCTAGGTCCAATCATGTTGCTGTAAATGGCATTATTTCATCCTTTTTAATGGCTGAGTAATATTCCATTATATATATTACCACATCTTCTTTATCCATTCCTCTGTTGATGAACATTTAGGTTGCTTCCATGTCTTGGCTATTGTAAACAGTGCTGCAATGAACATTGGGGTGCATGTATCCTTTTGGACTATGTTTTTCTCTGGATATATGCCCAGGAGTGGGATTGCAGGATCATATGGTAGCTCTATTTTTAGTTTTTTAAGGAACCTTCATACTGTTCTCCATAGTGGCTGTATGAGTTTACATTCCCACCAACAGTGTAGAAGGGTTCCCTTCTCTCTACACCCTCTCCAGCATTTACTGTTTGTGGATTTTTTGATCATGGCCATTCTGACTGGTGTGAGATGATATGGTTTGATATTAACTCCTTCTTTAACCCTCTGACATCCAATGCTACATTGCTCTATTATCTAGTACTGTTCATCAAATTTATTTATCAAGAATACCATCACTGTGCCCATTCATTCTACTTACAGAAAGTCTTCCCCTTAATGGCACATCCCCATTCCTAGTATTTCTATAAGAGAATGACATATTCCCTTTGGCTGTCTCTCCAGCCAGAATAAAGCCAGTGTTCCACAGTCCTGCTTCCACATAGCTTCTTCTTCAGAGCCATTTATACCCTCATTTTGATGATCAGTTCCAAGAGGTATTAAATTACAAGGTATTTATAACACTACCATACAACATTTTATAGTTAAGGAAAATAGTATTTCAAGAGCCTATTACAATATAGTTTATGATGTTTGTTTTATAACATTTCAAAAATCACTTGCTCTATTTTCACATATGATAGGATACATATTTTTAGAGAATCTATGTGAAATGGCTTTTATGTATGTTTGCAAGCATTGCCATATAAATGATTCAGGGAAAAAGGAATCAAACTATTATTCAACTCAATTTACCATTTGACCACTTATATTTCATGTCATTCATGTATTAATTAATTTATATATTTATACATGTAGATGCATGCATATGTATACATCCACTTATATACTCATTTATTTAAAAAATGGATCAATAACTCCTCTGTTCTAGGTATTCTTTTGAGCCAAACAGTAATATATTCATGATTCTTTGGCTTTGCTTTTTAAAATGTTTTGCTATTTTTAAAATCCAATGTATCCTGTTAAAGCAAAGTTTGTTTACAAGACCATTTTATTCTCAAATTTTTAATGGACACTGGATAGCCTAATGGAAAATCATCTTCAGAGAATTTCAGGGTTTTTTTTAATAGAAATTACAAATATGTTCAAACACCTGCACATTTCTTAGCATTGACCATCAGTCAAAGATCCAGTGACAAATTCCTCTGAACCTTAAAATCTCTAGGGAATTTCTTTCCCATGTTGGATTGATTTGCTTCTTTTTCTTTTTCTTTCTATAATAGGCATTGCTCTGACTTGGGCTTCCCTTTAGCAGACCCTAGAAACAAAGTGAGGGGAGGCCATTAAGAGAAAATCTGGATCTGGAATATGTCTGATGCTGAGAGGGGCACAGTGGGGATCAGGAAGCAGCAAGGAAGATGCTTAGTTTAAGTAAGATATCCAAAATACATAGGTCTTTTCAGAGTACATATTTCTAGTCAAAAAAAAAAAAAAACAACAGACGCTATAAGACCTAATTCTTTAAAAATCTTCACAGTATTCCATCTACCAAAAACTCATGATCTTTAGCTCTTTCCATTTTAATTGCTGACTACGGTATGGTTAACTTTCCATGCTATCCAGCATTATTGTAAAAAGAATTGGTGCAAACAGAGTTGACAGTGAGATTTCTACACATTCATTCTTTATTCATCTTCATGATTATCCTTTAAAAGTTCCCTATAGAGATCCATTTGAATGATATCCATTTGAATATCCATTTGAATATTCAAGAAGCTGGGAATATGACACTAATCCCAGAAAGGTATAAACAAGAAAATAATAAAGATCATAATGGAAATAAATGAAGTAGATAACAGAAAAATGATAGAGAGTAATCAAGAAAACTAAAAATTTGTTCTTTGACAGGATCAACAAAGTTGATGAAATTTTAGATTGACTAACCATGAAAAAAAGGGAGATTGAACAAATTAATAAAATTAAGAGTGAATGAGGATACATTACTACAGACTTTAGAGAAATATAGAAGATTATAAGAAAATATTATGAACAAACATGTGCCAAAAATTAGATAAATTAGATGAAATTGATTCATTCTTAGAAAGACACAAAGGACCACAACTCATTCAAGAATAATTTTAAAATAAGCATAGACATATAACAACTATAAAGACTGAATTAACATTCAATAAATTTCCCTCAAAGAAAAGCCCAGGCTCAAATAGCTTCTAAGGCAAATTACAACAACCATTTAAGGAAAAATTAACATCAGTTCTTCACAAGCCATTTCAAACACTAGAAGAGGAAGAAACACTTCCCATTGCACTCCATGGGGCCAATATTATTTTGATATCAAAGCAAAGACAGAAAAAGAAACCAATATCCCTTATAGACATAAATTCCTCAACAAAATACTAGCAAACTAAATTCAGCAATATATGAAGAAGATCATAGCATGACCAACTGAGATTTATCCCAGGAATGCAAGTTGGTTCAGCATATAAAACCAATCAATATAAAACACCATGTTTATATAATAAATGGCAAAACCACATGATAATAGATGCAGAAAATCATCTTACAAACAATAATGACCTTTCATGATAAAAAAACACTAAAAATATCTAGAAATAGAAAGGAACCTCTCTGATAAAAGCAATCTATGAAAAACTCACAGCTTGCATCATAATGGTGAAAGATTGACAGCTGTCTTCCCATGCTCAAGAATAAGACAGAGATGTCCATTCTCACCACTTTGCAAAACCGCACTGGAAGTTTTAGCCAAGAGAATCAGGCAAGAAACAGAAATGAAAGCCATCTAAAATGGAAAATAAAGAACATATAAAATTTTTCCTCTTCACATATATTGGATGTAGAAAATCTTAAGGAATTCAAAAAAAACTATTATAGCTACTAAACTGTTCAGCATGTTTGCATGACATAAGGTTAATATGCAAAGTAAACTGTATTTCTCTACATTAGCAATGATAATGTGAAAATAAAATTAAGAAAAAAAAACATTTACAATAGTATCAAAAATAATAAAATTCTTAGGAATAAACTTAACAAAAGAAGTAAAAGGTTCATACACAGGAAACTCTAAAACATCACTGCAAGAAACTCAAGGTGACCTAGTTAAATAGATAGGCATTCTGTATTCATGAATTAGAAAATTTAATATTGTTAAGATGGCAATACTCTAAAAAAATTGATCTACAAATTCAACAATAATCCCCTCTCAAAATCCATGCTGCCTTTTTAGTTGATCCTAAAATTTACATAGAAGTGCAAGGAATCCGGAATAGCTGACACAATCTGGAAGAAGAACAAAAAGCAAAGTTGTAGGACTCATACTTCGCAATTTGAAAACTCACTACAAAGCTACAATAAAGACAATATGATACTGTCATAAATACAGAGATATAGATCAATGGAATAGGAATGAGAGTACAGAGATAAAGCTTCTCATTTTTGGTCAATTGATTTCAGACAAGAATGTCTAAAGCATAGTCTTAGCAACAAATAGTTCTGTACAACTGAATATCCACAGGAAAAAGAATAAAGTTGGACCCTTACCTAGACAAAAATTAATTCAAAATTGTTCAAAACCCTATATGTAAGAGTTGAAAGTATATAACTATTAAAAGTAAACATAAGAGTAAAGATTCATGATCTTTATTTAGGCAATGGTTTCCTTGATGTGACCCAAATCATAGAAATAAAAGAAAAAAATAAAAGGCAATTTGGCCTTCATCAAAATTAAAAATTTTTGTGTTCCAAATGACACTATTTTAAAAAGTGAAAAGAACTCACAGGATAGGAGAAAATATTTGCAAATCATCTATCTGAGAAGGGGCTATTATCCAGAAAATATTTTTTAAAACTCTTACAACAACAATAAAAAACAAATATCCAACTTTTAAAAATAGAAAAGGATTTGAATACTCTTCTCCGAAGAGTATGTACAAATGTCAATGAGCACATAAAGAGATGCTCAACACCATTAGTCATTAGGGAAATGCAAATTCAAACTACAATAAAATACCACTTCACATCCACTTGTATGGCTATAATTAAAAAGTGGGACACTAACAAGTGTTGCATGGATGTGGAGATATCAGAACCCTCATATTACTGATAGAAATATAAAGTGATGCAATCTCTTTGGAAAATAGTTTGGCAGTTCCTCAATGTACTAAACATAGTGTTACCATACTACCCAGCAAGTGTACTCCTAAATATCTACTCAAGAGACATGAAAACAAATATCCAAACAAATCTTTTATATAAATGTTTATAGCAGCATTATTCATAAAAGCCAAAGAGTGAAAACAACCCAAAAGTCCATCAACTAATGAATGGATAAGCAAATGTGGAATATTATTCAGCAATAGAAAGGAATGAAATACTAATACAAGCTACAGCATGCGTGAATCTTGAAAACGTTATGCTAAAAAAAAGAAGCCAATCATAAAAGACCACATATTGTATGATTCCATTTATGTAAGAAGTCCAAAAGCAGTAAATGCATGAGACGTTTTGAGGACGAAAGGTTATTGTTGCATAACCCTGCTAATACACTAAAAACACTGAAATGTAACTTTAAAGGAGTGGCTTTTATGGTATGTGAGTTATATCTCAGTAAAGCTGATATAAATAGGAAAAAGATCCCTCTGATTACCATGTAAAATTTGATTTTATGAGAGCAAGATCTGATGTCAGATCTTTCATGTTAGGTGGCTAACCATATAGGTCAGCAAGTGAAGATGGTGATTTAGACAAAACCAATCTCAGTTCTTGTGGTTCTGCAAATATCACTACAGCTTTGGGGGAAAACAATATGAAAAGCAAGGCTTCAACACTGCGTCATTCTAAAGCATTCTAGTCCACCAGGGACAATTATCTTCAATGGGACAGAAATTCCTACTGCCACTGAGTTGGGGCTGATTTGAGATTAGGAAGCAAATTCTCAAAGGACAGATGATCTTCAAATCACTGTCTATGAAAGTATCAGAGATAACAAAATAAACTGGTCTATTTATCATTGGTACTTTTTAAATGATAATGTGATATTTTTAAAAGATAAATTTATTTTCCTATTCCTAATTTCTGTCTCATTCAAAGCAATTATTTCCTTCAGTTTTATTAAGATTGGGTGTTCTTGCATTACAGAACAATAGGATATCCCTAAACTGTGAGAACCACTGCCCAAGAACCCCAATTTCAACGTGTCCTTGAAAAGACAAAAGGAAAAGTTTGCAAAGCCTCTACTTTCACCCTCTCAGGCATCATCTTCATCACACAGCTAATCTAAACCTCTCTGCTGTTTCCCACTATCACGTGTATCTCTTGTCAGCAAGATCTGCAAATTACCCTCTAACCATTCAATTCACATCTTGTAGTGTTTAATGTCTGTCTTTTTTGTCTTTTCTGTACATTAGTTCCTGCCAAATGCTTTCTTTGAAGAGAGAACAAAATAAATTCTGGCCACTAAGAAAGGCCAGACCTAATTCCATCTTCAAAATGTTCAAGTGATGAAATAGCATTTTACCCCTTTTGGGTCATAGTTATGGAAGGGAATGGAAAGTTTTCTAGTTCACATAAACAATCCTATCAACCGCACAAGGAAGAAAGAAGCCTGAGTAAATGCATCGGGTCTGACATTCTTAGAGCAGAGTTACTTTCAATGTTGTAGCTGGGAGCAAACTAAGAATTTGCATAGTGTAGGTTGTTTTTACTCTTGGCAACCCTTAAATTCCTAGTAAAAAAAAATTAAAAACATCTTTGAAGTCTTCTTCAATCCACTATCACCCTGAGCAAACACTATTTTGACGAGCACAGTGTCAATGAATCATAAACAGATGGATTAAATTTCTAATAAACTATTCATGAGTTTTAAAACTTAGATAGCAGTCTACTTCCCACTGTTTTGAACCTTAAAGTAAAAAAAAGTGGTTGCAAGTTATGTGCCGATATTAAATTTCTTTCTGTTCTTTATCAAGCATTTCACATAAGAGACCAGAAGTCACTCTTCTGACTTTTGATTGGAGAAGTTTCACATAGCACTGCCTTTTTATTTTATTTTTTCTTCCAAAAAAGCTGCCAGAAATCTCTATGAGTCTGGCACAGTCATGTTGAATCTGCGTATAGATGTTGAAAGTGAGCACCTCTAAAAAACATCATTAGTTACACCAACTGCAGTTACTGTCACACCAACTAATTTGGGATGGAGGTAGAAAAAGGGAAATCCTACAATTAGAATACCACTATTATCATTCAATAGGTTCCATGGTGTACGCCTGCTATTAACTTGTTGGATTGACTTTTCAAACCCAAGAAGCATTATGACATCCCCTTACCCTTTTTTTTTTCTGTCACTCAAGTAACAGCCTCTCTCAGGTGATGATAATGGAGGGCAAATGTTCTGCTTTCTTTATCCGGGGTGAGAGAGAGAGAGAGAGATCAATAATGGGATCACAGGAATGAGAATGAATGACAAAATGAAAAGGGGGAGGAGGGGAAGGAGTGAGTGCATGTAATGAGAGTGACAAATTAGTCACTGGAGGAGTCAAAGTGAAAAAGGACAGCTGTATAACACAAAAGTGCACAAGCACTGCTATCTCATTAGGGTTTACTAGCTGCAAGGAAATGGGGCGTGAGAGAAAGCCATGGCTCTGCGGAAGAGAGGAAGTCCTTCATTTATTATTTGGAGGGGTAGAGTTTCAGTGTTCTCAGCCTTCCCTTCCTCTCTCCCCTCCTCCTACCACCCAAAAAGCATTACTTATGCCTGATTTGCTTATTTCTCAAGATTCAGTGAGTAATTTTAATGTGCTTTGTGGATAAAGCCAACAATGTTCTGGAGAAAGAAGGAAGAAAAAAAAATTTTTTTTTTCCAATAGTCCATCACTATTCTCTTGATTGAAATACACTTGGCCCTAAATTAGCTGATCAAGCATTACTGGCATTCCTAGTATGGGAGAACCCATGGAAAATTAGCATTTTGTGTGAGACTACCTTTATGAGCAGGCTGAGAAAGCATCTATCGCTCTTGTGATTTAAGGAGCAATAAAATTCCACTATGCTCCAACACAGCTCCTCATATTTAATGCCACCTACTAGAAAGTTCCACATTACTTTCTCTTCAGCTTCCTTCTTCCTTTTAAATAATGGATTTTTAACTTGAATTCCTTGGGTGGTTTCAGGACACCCAGACCATTTTTACTTGGAAGACTGTTAAACTGTATTGACCAAAGAAAAAATAATATGGGGTGAGGGGAATGGGGTTAGGTGGCTGAGAACCAATACTTCTGCTCACTGTAAAGACGTTTTTGGTGGAGGAAGGAATCAATTCATTATCTGTTACTCCATTTGACAGAAGTGGGATTACAGGTTGAGATGTTGAAGGAGGTCCAATTGGGCTCAACAGGGAATTGTTCAACAATGAAGCAGGGAGCTTCTGATTGTGGTGAAGTAAAACAGAGGTTAAATGCCACCCAGTATCAGCAATATTTCTTTTATTGGGTAGGAATACTGCCTGTCTCCAGAGATCCCATCCAATATCTGTTTATTCTCATCAATTACACCTTATATGAAGAAACACCTTTCCAATATGGACTTTGCCTTAGTATAAACTTTCCAAAGTTCTCTAGCTCTGGAAGAGAAATTCTATTTAGCTTCCATTTTAAAATCTTACTGTTTAAACCATCTGACCTGGGACTACATAATTCTGCTGAAATACATAAAATGGCTTTTGTCACTGACTGAACCATAACAATCACTGAAAGCCATTCTGTGGGGAAATGTCAATGGCTTCATCCATAGTTTCAAATATGGTGTTTCCATTCAAGCAACTGGACCACACTCTTTCTAAACAGGAAAATCTCAATATTTGAGTCCAGCCAAACAAAATCCTCTCTCCTATTGTCATTTTGTATCGTATAGTATTTAAAATTCTGAAGTTAGATTAAGTATAAAAATAAATTATTTGCAAAAAAATTGCAAAGTGAAAGTATTTTTAGGAGGAAAGGATACAATTTTGCAGCCAAAATTTTTCTATATGAAGTTGCTGGGTAATATAAAAAACTAACAAATCCTTTCATATCATAAATCACAAAAACATGGTAAATATGAATTGAGAGGAAAGAGAATGCAAAGTGCAGCTATAGAAATACTGCTTAAGAAATGTTGCTCCAGGTTGAGAATAACCTGAGTAGCAGGGTTGGGACAACAGGATGTGAGGAAGTGAAACTCAGTACAGTTAAATCTGTTTGGGTATGATTTGAGTCAGGGAATTGTGTCTGAACCCAGCTGGCTGAACCCAGGAGAAATTCAATAGATGGTATTTTTTTGAACACCAGTGGCATAATCGTTCTGGAATTTTGGCAAAGGCAAGGTTATTATAGGTATAAGGAGATGGTTATTCCTGAAAGGAAGATAAGAATCAAAGGCAAACTGCTAATACCAAATTTTGGCTAAGTCACAAAGAAAAAAAGATGGCAAATCCTTGAAGAAAAACTACATCTGTGTCAAAAGTGTACTTTAAATTGATTTAACGAGCAAGTTCTTGTCATTAACAGGATTAGACTGCATGCTACTGGAAAAATATGACACATACATAGTATTTGTTTTTCTGCTGAACAAATAGAGAATGGGGAGAAAAACAATAACAGGTACCATAAAACTTTCATTGATCTTGAAATATCATGCGCAATTCTCATGAGGCTGAGATATAGGCAGCTTTTGAACATGGTTAAGATTGACCAAACCACAATTTAAAATATTTTACATAGCTATATGAAACTAATAAATAGTAGCAATAGGTAGGCATTAGATGATGAAGCTATTCAAGCACATTAGGCAAATAGACAATTGCCTACATTTTGACAACAGTGGTACATCTGCTTTACTTGGTAAGGTCTGCAAGACAGAGTAGAAAGAACAGAGGCTTTAGAACATAAAGGCCCTGACACAAGCTCCAGGTTTACCACTGACCAGGAGTGTGGTTGTGTTCAGGAACAGTTACTATCTCTGATTTCCATGAGCTACAGTTTGCATATAAAGAAAGGGCCACATATGAAGAAAATAACAGCATGATTATCTGTCTCATAGAGTTATTATGAAGATCCAATGGTACGGCATATGTGAAAACATTTTCTAAATTATAAAGTGCTATGAAATTGTAAGCTATGATTCATCAATAATCAAATACATCCACAGATGTTTCCAAAAGTCAACTCAACTATAAAGGGCAACTTCAAACCCATGGTTGCAAACCAGCCATGTGCTATCACATTCAAAACTCAGTCATTTAGGCCTCTAACTATTCTGGGGGATAGCGTTCATTTTTATTAAAAGAAGGTTTGGTGAAGCTGTTAATTTAATAATAGGTTGTACTCTTTTCAAGATTAGTCATTAGGGTTTAACATTACATCACTGTTAGAATAAAGACCCTAAAATGGACAGCATTTTAAAAAAATGGACAAACTACAGTGGAAAAATGTAATACTAATAAAACAAAATGAACTGTTTTGCTAATGGACTTGTGTCTTTATCAATAAATTGTATAACTTCTTTAAGATTCATTCAAAAGTTAATGAATTTTTGGTTTGTGATTTAAGCAAAATATGTTGTTAAATCAGAAAAATGATGGTAAAAACCATTTGTGTATATAGAAAATGTCCCTACGGTATAGTTACCTAGCAATATTGAGGGTCATAATTTGGATAGTATTTTAGGAATGACCATTAAAAACAAAATATATCATTGTTAGTAAGTTTCAATACAACTTGTTCTACATGTCTATCTTAACAACCATAAGAAATCACATAATTTTTTGTTTCCTGGAGTCCTTTAAAACACAAATTGTTTTTGAGTCTAGTACTTTTCCAGTTCATTGACAACTAAGGCTATGAAGTGGAGACAATTATAATGTAAGTCTTAATTCTCTGGGCTTGGATGACTGACAGGTCCCAGGTGCTCTCATCGAGAGATGATATTCTCCGGGTGGCAGAGCATGGGTCCAGGGTAGATTTCACAGGCAGTTAGGCTGATGGCTCTACAATTGCTTCCTGGTCTGTCACTCGCCTGCCTGTTGATGGGTTTCAATGGGCTCTCCAGGTCCCCTTCGGTGTAATTTATTCTTGACTTCTCTTTGATCCTGAGGTAATGGAGCATTTTATCAATTTTAGTGAATAGGTTTTGATCAGATTTTTTTTTTTCAGAAGATCAACATTCTCAGCTGTTTGGTCAGGGAAAGCAGGAAAGGAGGTGAGGCAGAAGGCCTCTTTCCCTGTCTCTGGATGCTTTTTATGTTAACCTTTATAATGTATTCCAGGTGGCATTCCTCTAGTCGTCCGAAAGAGAAAGTTTTAAAAAACACAGCAATGCTCACTTAACCCTATTTAGAATGAAAGGCCCCTTATCAGAGGTCCACTGGCAAGGGATTTGGATGTTGAGTTTTTGTAACCTTACCTTTGTTGTGGTAGTGTGATTTGGCCATTTCAGAATCCCTTTCTGAGTTTTAATATAAATTATTAAGCCAGCAGGATATATTTATCCAGTCATCTCCAGGATAAAAGGAGAGTGAAATGGTAAGCTCCAGAAAATTCAGTTATTCCTGATATTGAGTATTGGCAGATAAGTTACTGTGCTGTGATTTGGTTCATCAAAGAGAGAAAGAGAGAATTTTTTTTTTTTAATTTTCAAATTAAAGGCAATTATTAGAAAGCTACACTGGCACAAAATTTAATTAGATTTATCCTTGGCTCTTCATTAGCATTCATGAAACTTTAAATTGTGATATGTCTTAGAAGAAATGGAGGAGCAGAGTTTATCTATTAGGAAAATAAAAAGGAGTTAGTTATTTACTTTAAAATACTGCTCATAAGATGGGTTAAGACCCTATGTCTGGGCTTTGAAGTGGAATATTTCTTTAAAATATTATAAATAAGAAATCGAAGCCGCTAAAATTCAGTGAATACTATTTTGTCGATCTCATCTCATTTAAGTGCATTAAGTTTTCTGAAGGAAGCAATAATACTGAAAATATGTAGTGGATTTTTTGAGACAGTTCTGATCTCACGCTATTTCATCTTCTTATATAGGTTATTTCTTTAAAGGTGTAATACATGCAATTTAATGTCAAATTTAAAAATAAACCCCCTACTAACTCTATTTATGGAATGCCTACTTGTGCTCAATAAATGTGGTGTTTGGTACAGAGACTACAGAATTGAATAAAACACTTGTTCTCATGGGTTTTCTTTAAGTTTTGTCTTCAAAAGCATGGCTACCACGACATTTCTAAGTCTTCTTTTCTCTGGCTGTTTATTCTTTGTTCTGGCTGCTAGAAAATCAAATTAATAGTCCATGACTAGCATCTGTCCAGAATTATACTGCATGTAATTTTATTATTCTTACCTACTGTTTTAGTCTTATTTTTATGCTCATTGCATTTATTTAAAACTAGTACTCTCACAGGCTGCCTCATATTACACTTTAAAATGAAATGTGGCATCCATAAATAAGGAAAATAATAAACACATTGTTTTTCTCTCCCATCGAGCATCTATAAGACTGAACATGCAGTGAGTTTTCAATAAATCAGTGTTGACTGATTGATTAGTCATAAACCCAATGTTTTTCACTAAGTAGTAGGTTTTATGATTGTTGGTGTTTTGCTACGTATAGTTAGGAAAGAAATTCTTTCCAAATATAGGCCTCTCTTTTGTGAAAGAATTGTTCTGCCCTCAGATTTCCACAGCTGGGATAGTTTTACAAGAACTAGAATGGGAGGGTACCTCTGCTTCTTCCCTGTAGAGCTCTGTCTTAAAGATGGAATGTGGCCAACTGAATCCCTACACTTTGAATGCTCAACCCTTTTCCCACACAACTTCTTATGCTTTCTTCACCAGGACTGATTATTTATTAGCCAGGTGAATCACAGCGAGAGGATGGGATAAGACATTTTAAAGTTTCAAACATAGACTCACAATACTGTAGAATAACACAATGAAGACAGTTCTACTAATGAATACGGCAAACAACTCCCATTGCCTGTACCTTTGCTGAATGAGTGAATGGATAAACAGGACTTTTACAGACGAGTGAAGTAATATTTCAGTGGTTGTTCTGATGGATGTACACATGTATACTATAAGCCTTCTTCCTGTACTGAATCACTAGTACTTTCAAGATACTATGTTGAATACATAGTTGAGTTATGACCTAAATTCTGATCTAGAACCTGCCCTCAAACTGTAAACAACAAGCTATGAAGGAGACAGAAATACCACAGTCAAATACTTACATAACTTTAAGTTCTACAAGGGGAAACAAAGAGTAATGAGAGTCAAAGCTTATGTAGCATTACTTACGGGCCAGGAAAATTTTAAGTACCAAAGATGTAGTAAATTATTTCAATTTTATGAGAGCTCTTCGAGGTATGTAATATTATTAACATCATCTTTATCTTACAGAAGAGAAAAAGAAAGTAGAAGTTTAAATTTACTGCCTAAAGTGGAAATAAAGAAGGATATTTAAAAAAAAAAAATTGGGGGGATCTAGGGCATTTTACAGAAAAAATAAAATTGGGGTTGGGGCCGGATCATGAAGGATCTTACATAACAGATCATTTAATATTTAATTTCACAAATATTTATTAAGTACTTCTAAGTACCAAGAACTGTCTTAGGAACAGGTGGATGTAGCAATGAACAGTGATATTATGGACATAATTTCCTCAGTGCCTTCTCCAAGTTATTTTAATTTTGTTCTATCTGAAATTAAATATTTTATCCTCTATGTGTACAGTGTTTCTCCTTTTCTTGAGGTCAATTTTACAGAGTTGCAATCTCTTAGTTGGGCAATGAATGCTTATGGAGTAAATCAGTGGAAGTTAATGAAAGTAAAAGGCAGATTTAACCGTCGGGATTTTGCACTTGCTACTCTCTTATCCTAAGTCCCATGTCTGCCAGTTATTTGCTTAGCAAATTGCCTCATCTCCATTAAGTTATTTTTTAATCCCTGCTCTGACCGTGTATTATTTAATGGTGTAACCTACCCCTCCTTCACCTGTCCAACACTCTTGTCCTTTACTCTGCTCTACTTTCTCTTTTCCTGCAGTATGATCACTGTACAAGTTATTTAATTTACTTATGTATGATGTTTGATACCTTTTGTCTGTCAGGACCCTTTAGAAAGTAAGTTCTATGAAGGCAACTGTTCATGCATGTATCCAAAGTGCCTAGAACATAGCTGATACTCAACACATGTTTATTGAATAAATGAATACATGACTAAAAAGACAGAAAGTAAATGTCAGTGGGAAAAAATAGCGTCCTCTCCCACCGTTGTTTAGTTACTATTTCTTACAACGCTGTTTCAAGACAAAAACTCAAGAGAGGACAGATAAAGTTAAAACAAACAAAGGTGATTCTGCTGTGGCAGCCTCTTCAAATTCAAGTCTACGGTCTAGATCCGAATCTAGAAAAGCCCGAAAGAAAGTATCCACTGTAAATTGTATCAATTGTGGCAAGAGTGTAAGAGTTGGAACAGAGTGATAATTTAATTCACTTCTTCTTTTATTTTTGATGTCTGTTGGTAAATATTGTGAATGAATACTGCCAGGATTTTCAGTAAGGAGTACATGCAGGGACTTGTAAAGAGCAAAGTCTGCAATTTTTTAAGAGACATTTGGTTTATTAATAGGACATTTACAGAAGCCTCCAGAAGTGCCCATTACCAATGGGAAGGATTTGAGCTGAGATTCAAGATAAAGTCTCAGTCACATTAGGGTGGCTGCAATCCTGTTCATATTCAGAAAACATTTTGTTCCCTGTTCTCAAAGGATAAGGAGCCACAGAGCACAAATATACCGCAGACTCAGAAAACATATCTAACATACGGATTCATTCTGAACACAAGGGGCTAGGCATTTCTTTAATGAAAAAAGTCAAGAATATGATATTATCTTCAAATATTTCCTACTTAAAATATATAAAATCCTTTAAAAAATGGAGAAAGTAGATTAACCTATGAAATCAAATAAAAATATCAGAATATATTTCCATAATGGAACAGGTACAATTAGCAGCCCCTCAAGGATAGATTTCTATGCAATTCAACAAATACTTATAGTGATAAATTACATTAATGTATCAATTTAGACATTGCCTATTTAGATTATAGAGTCTAATTATACAAGTTGAATATGTCTGGATTTCACTGCTTGTTTATCAGGTGTGAATTCTCTTTCTTTTTAAAGCCAAATGGAACTGAAATGGAACTGAGAACATCTGAACAATATGCTCTGAGTTTGTAGTTAGAAATGTCAAATTTACATTTTGACTAAATTAAGCAGTTTCCGTTTTTAAAGTATTTATATAAACAACATGTCAATAATTCTTAAGTTATGAGTTTAATTGTAAATGAATGAAACAAAGTGGATAGCACAAAAGTATAACAAAAATATCTGAATCATAATAGCTAAAAATGTAATTGTTACAATTCTGTGCAGATTCTACTGTTTTTAAGACTTTCACCTGACAATTAACTATACGAAGTTATACAACTTTAATATGTAATTTTATCTGAAGTATTAAAGTATTTTAAAGGAAAATGATAGGATATCATAGTTACTTAACAGGGATACCAAATAAGGAAGCATTTTGGGTCTCACTGCAAAATAGGCATAGCTGCACATCAGTGCAGTTTAATAGCAACTACAACTAGTATTTTACTATTAATTCTGTCTGCTGCACAATGCTATAAAGTTCCTACTATGCAAGCATATCCATAAAGTTTTAAAAGTTGGCAATTTTCAATAAGAATGTTTCCTGTCAATACACATTAGCAATGCGTGGAGTTCAATTATTGATATTTTTCCTTTTAATTTAAAAATAATCTTCCTTCAGTGTTATCACTATGTATTTTGCTTATTGTGAGTCCATAGATAACACTAAATTGTGTACTGATAAATATTTGTCATCACTATTTTTGGTCACTGTTTTTCCAATAACTAGACTTTAAGACAGTATGCACTGCAAATATCCCCCACTCTTATTCCTTATATATGTTTGTATATCAAAGTAGATATAAATTTACTACCTGTCAACACCCAGGGTGCTTATGAGTTTATACTTTGTTGGGGATACCTTGCCAAAAAAATGTGATTTTAAATAACTTAAATATGGAGTCAAGTCTAATGTGTAGGTAATTTTATGAACATTGTCATCTAGCATAACAGTACATAACTAAACGTTTTCTTTAGTTTATGAAGTAAATAGTATGCAATGCTCATGTGCCACGAGAAATAGTTTACTTTTGTCCTTTTAAACTACATGTCATCACGTTATTTTTTTTCAAAGAGAAGGTGAAAATATGTTGAAGAAAGGCAACTGGTTCTCTGCCTCTGTATAAGTGGACCCTGGTCAAATGTTTGTTGACTGCTGCTTCAGGTAACAGTCTTTACTGGATTTAGTGATGTATTTTTCCACAACTTCTTGTGTTTTATAGACATTCTCCAGTTGCATCCCAAAATATAAGACCAATTCTGTTGTTGCCGAAAATACAAGAAGGTCTACATCATGGTTCAAGACTCAACATCAAGTAGGCTTTGATCAGCAAGACTCAGACTTTGATCAGCAAGACTCAGACTTTGAACCTAACTTCCAGGGAGGCAACTGGAAGAGGAAGAAGAGAGCATGCTGAGTGCTATGACATCCCTGGCCCTTTTACATTCATTTTGTATCTCACAACCCTAACTAACGGAACTCATCTGAGATCCCTTGACTTCTCAGTGGCCAAATTCAGAATGGAAGCCAGAATGATCTGACCTGATGCCCATGCTTTTCACTGCACTGTGCTACCTCTCCTAAGATGCTCAGGCCATTAGGACACTGACATTCCGTGTGATCAAATCCTCCCCTTTTATCCCAGTTCTAGTAACTACATCCTTGTTTTGCTGCTTCTGTATAGAAGCCCTGCCTCAGATTCCCACTGCCTTTCCATCTTTTCATAATAAGGAGTACATAAACCAATTAGCCCATAAAGCAGAGAAATTCAGTTAGAAAACAAAAAGCCTATGATGGAGACACCTATGATACTGACCTCTAGTCAGTAGGTAGTGTCTTCTGTCATCAGTAAGGCAAAGGCAGGCATAACATCATCTAACATGTCATATTAAATGGGGGAATTATTTGGTACCAGGGGTGAAATCAGGTTTGTGCCACATAACATAATTAATGTAAAGGGAAAAATAATGAATTTGAAGGGATGCCATATGGCAGGCCATAACCCACTCACACCATGCATTCTATGAACAAGTAACTCTTTTCCGGTTGGCGCCCAAGGTTATTTCGGAAGATTTCAGCATCTCTTCTTGAAGCCCAAATTTTAAGTCCGTGCAGAACCCATGAGCTTCAGTGTCTGGACAAAGGGACTTTTTAAGTTTCATACCATCCTTAGACTTTCTTGCACCAGCTGTGAAAATCAATTAGCCCTGGTGAAAGCCGAGCTGCTCTATGTTCCCAATAATGAAAAGGGCCAACTGCACAGAGCAATTTTCTCTGTCCTCACAAATACGAATGGGGACCTTGAATCTTTTTTCACTGCTCCATGGAATTGCCTTTAACTTCTATTTTGAAAGTCGCCAGACACGCCAGGAGATTAACACAGAAGACTCTTTGGAGCGGCAGGAAAATTATACCATTGCACAACAGTGACATTTGTGACTCCCTCAGGCTGGTATGCAGCCACAGACAGTCAAAACAAACACCTCCCAAACACACTCCAGAACTCAACTCCCCCTCGCCTCTGTTCCCTTCATAAAAATGGAAATTGCTGATGGTACCTCATCAATTTTAAAGACCCAGTCAGTCACTCAGATAATGCTTCAAGAAAACAACAGTAAGAAAATGCTAGTGTAAAGCTGGACAGGGAGGAGACCACTGAGATGATAAGTGAGCCCTGGGAAACACCAGAAGGGCAGGGGTTCACTCGATGGGTAAAAAGATTTGAGATTGCCCCTTACCATCCTGTCCTTTGCGGAAGGGTAGCCACTTCTGGAGAAAAGGAATAGAAAAGAAGCCCCTCTCCATCTCGTCCTCTGTAGCACTGCCATCATCATGCTCAACATCAACTGCTTTCTCTATAAAATAATGACCTCACAGTAAATTCTTCACTCAGCTAAGCAGGGTTCCTCAGCCTTGGCACTACTGACATATTGGGCTGAGTAACTCTTCGTTGGGGAGTCGGAGGGACCGCTCTGTGCATTGCAGGATGTTCAGCATCTCTGACCTCACTCACTAGTTGCCAGCGCTCAACCTCTCCAAGTTACAATAACCAAAAATGTTTCTAGTCATTGTCAAATGTACCCTGGGGGGCAAATTCATCCTAGTTAAGAATCAATGTTACATTGATGCTTCTTTTAAGTCCCCGGAGAACAAAAATTTAGAAGACTCAAGGAAAATTCATGCTATTAAAACTGTTGAGTATGTACCTAAACTGTGCCTGACACATACTGGCTCCATATTTATAATGCAATTAATCAAAAGGTAACTGGCTTTTATTACAAGCCTTTAAATGCACGTGGAGATAGAAAACTAGATAAACAAGGTTTCATTCTTAAAACAATTAAATTCAAAGACATTGCTTGTTTGGTTATATATTATTAAGATATTTTGCCTCACATTATAACTGATGCTGCAGTTCTCGCATATATTGTCTCATTTGTCTCACAGGTGAGAAAAATCAAATTAGTTTCCATTTTTATTTTGCAACCAGATGCAGTGAGTTTAAATGACTTGTTAGAGAGCAAATGTCAAGTCTTTTAAAATAAAAGTAATGCCTTTTTCTACGCAACAGTCTTTCTATGTACTTAAATAAGACTCATATTTTGTACCTTAAAGTTAATAAAGTTTAAGTATTTTAATTAAAACTGAATTATAAAGGAAGAATGACTAGATGAAGCTTAGATTCTTCCTTTCTCAGTTAAAAGTAATCAACAACTACCATGAGCAAGCCACTGTATTCATGGATGCTGAAGGCATAGAACAGTCGATTTTGAAGGGGATTATAGTCAGTTTTAGCAGTGAATAGTGAGTACCACATTCAATAGAATGTGGTAGATTGCACTACTACAATGATTACAATGACTACAAATTCCTCCAACACCTGTATGGATAATACCCTTGATCTTTCAACTCCTCCAAGCTAATGGTGAAGCTTATGTATTTTTCTACTCTCTAAATCTGGACTTGGCCATGTGACTTGCTTTGTCCAAGAAGTCATTAGAAAAAATAGCAAAAGTAGAACTTGAAAGTGCTTCTACATTGGGATTTGCTCTCTCTTTGAACTCTGTAACCATGACCATGGAAATGAGCCCAAGACAGCTTGCTGGATAATGAAAGACACATAGGCAAGTCAATGCTGTGGTCCAAGGTGACATCATGCCAACTTCTCACCTGTGAAAGAGAACATGCTAGACTAACAAGCCCAATCACTGTCTGCCCAGAAAGATGGCATGACTTAGCCCAGACCAAAAGAATTGCCCAGAGGATACACAGAATCCGGAGATAATAAAGTTTTTTTGTCTTAAGCCACTACGTTTTGGAGGTATTAGTAGCAGAAAAAGATAACTAATGTACTTACATAAGTAGTAAGCTTTAAACTACATAAACTGGCAAGCAAACTACTATAACCAAGTTGGAGATCAAAATGAGTCTGTCACATGGTCACATTGCCTTTCGTTTAAGTGATCCATGAGAGAAATACAAGTTTGTTGGGCGAATTTCTATAATAGGCTGAAAGTAATAACTGAAGAATAGACACTATATAAATTCATACATATTATATTGCTCTTAAGCCATAATCTTCACCATCATCATCATCATCACCACTTACTTTGAGACAGGTACAGAGTGTTTCACCTGTCTCATTGTCCTCATCATGGGAAAAGATAGTAAAACCCACTACCTAGAATTATTATAAGGAGGAAATTTGACTCCAGGAGTTGGTTACTTGTCCAGAATCCCATAGCTGATAATTATCAAAGTTAAGATTCGAACCCAGGCCTTAATAACATCATAGGTCGTGTTCTCAGTCACTACTCTCACAATCTTGTTTCAACTGATCTGTGTCTCCTTAAACTGAATTTTGTCATATTTTTCCATCTACCAATTCGTTCATCCACTTAGGCATGAATGGATGCATTCAACAAACTTCAAGTGCATAATATGTGCTAGATATTATTAATGAAAAGTTAACAAGATAGATACTATACCAGCTCCTGTAAAGCTGATTTAACTTACCTACTCTTAGCCCTCCACCTCCTACCTCCTTCACACCACCTATCCTGAAATAACTTTCTGTTTTTTTTAAACACATTCACAGAGATTTTCTTTTAGAATCATAATAGACTTTTATAGCTTGTGGTAAGTCAAGGTTCTCGAGAAACCAGAACCAATGATATGTGCCATATATATATATATATATATATATTTGGGGAGAGAGAGAGGACAGGAGGAGAGAGAGATTATAAGAAATTGACTTATTTACAGAGGCTGAGAAGTCCCATGATCTATCTGCAAACTGGAGGCCCAGGTATGCTGGTGTTGTACTTCTAGTTCAAACCCGAAGGCTTAATAGGAACCAGGGGGTCTAATGTTGTAAGTCCCAGTTTGAGTCCAAAGGCTCCAAAACCAGGAACACTGATATCTGAGGGCAAGAGAAGCTGGATGTCCCAACTCAAACAGAGACAGCGAATTTTCCCTTCCTCCACATTTTTGTTCTATTCAGGCCCTCATTGGATTGGATGATGCCCACCTGCATTGGTGAAATGGATCTCTTTACTGTCTACGATTCAAATGTTAATCTTTTCCCAGAAACATCCTCACAGATACACCCAGAAATAACGTTTTACCAGCTATCTGGGCATTTCTCAGCCCAGTCGAGTTAACACATAAAATAACGATCAAAGAGCTATGGAGGAACTTTAGAGACAATGCAATACAACCCAATCAGCAATCAGATTAGGTTAGGAAACAGAACTCTAGAGAGTTTATAATTTCAACAAAATGAGTCACGTGTGTGTGTCCACCCATGTGCATTTGTGGTATCCACATACACAAACATCAGGGAACATTTTCTGAGAAAATTAAAAAGGGAAACATTTTAATCTCACTTAGCAGAGTGAGAGCATACACACCAGCCATTATTTTCAAAAATAGAATCAGATCTATGGATACAGAGCCATCCTCTGTTCCAGATGTCATTGGAGCTATTTTATATAAATTATTTCCTTGAAATCTCACAGCCACTTGTAAGGTAAAGAGTGGGAAAAGAATGGCAGCATGGGTACAGAGCTCCTACTCCAAATCCTGAGCTCTCTACACTGCCTTCTAACTTATTAAACACATCTAGAATGGATAAACAACGTCCTACTGGATAGCATGGGGAACTATATCCAATCTCCTGGGATAAACTATAATGGAAAAAAATATAAAAAGAACATATATATATGTGTGTATAACTGAGTCACTTTGTTGTACAGCAGAGATTGACACAACATTGTAAATCAACTCCACTTCAATAGGAAAAATAATAAAGTAAAGGTATTATTTTGGCTGGAAAAAAAAAACCATCTAGGCAGGTTACCTTTAAAGTCATGTCAAGGCATTCCCAAAAATGTATCTCTGACTGACAAAAAAAGGATGCAGACAGTAAGCCACAGATGAGCATTCAATACTGGCTAATGTTTCATGAAGGAAGACTAACTGGTGTATTAACAGCTTAGCACCCTCTTTAGGATATAATATAAAATCCACACATTCCTTTTTATTTAAATCATAGAATCCAGTTTTATAGAATAGTGCTAATGCAAGAACATTTCATAAAACCTCAAAATCTTATACTCTGTATGTTCTGTCAGTGGCTAAGAGCACTGATACTCTCAAACACCAGCATCCATACTTGAGATTAAAGATTTTATTTAGTGCTTGCTTTGGCAGCACATATACTAAAATTGGAACGATAGAAGATTAGCATGGTCCCTACACAAGGATGACACGTAAATTTGTGAAGCGTTCCATATTTGTACAGCCACTATGGAGAACAGCATGGAGGTTCCTTAAAAAACTAAAAATAGAACTACCATACGACCCATCAATCCCACTACTGGGCAATATACCCTGAGAAAACCATAATTCAAAAGAGTCATGTACCACAATGTTCATTGCAGCTCTATTTACAATAGCCAGGACATGGAAGCAACCTAAATGTCCATCATCGGATGAATGGATAAAGAAGATGTGGCACATATATACAATGGAATATTACTCAGCCATAAAAAGAAACGAAATTGAGTTATTTGCAGTGAGGTGGATGGACCTAGAGTCTGTCATACAGAGTGAAGTAAGTCAGAAAGAGAAAAAACAAATACCATATGCTAACACATATATATGGAAACTAAAAAAAAAAAATGATTATGAAGAACCTAGGGGCAGGACAAGAATAAAGGCGCAGATGTAGAGAATGGACTTGAGGACATGGGGAGGGGAAAGAGTAAGCTAGGACGAAGTGAGAGAGTTGCATGGAGTTATACATACTACCAAATGTAAAATAGATAGCTAGTGGGAAGCAGCTGAATAGCACAGGGAGTTCAGCTCGGTGCTTTGTGACCACCTAGAGGGGTGGGATAGGGAGGGTGGGAGGGAGACACAAGAGGGAGGAGATATGGGGATATATGTATATGTATAGCTAATTCACTTTGTTATACAGCAGAAACTAACACACCATTGTAAAGCAATTATACTCCAATAAAGATGTTAAAAAAATAAAATTAAATTAAATTAAAAAATAGATAAACAACAAGGACCTATTCTACAGCACGAGGAACTCTACTCAATATTTTGTAATAACCTGTAAGGGAAAAGAATCTGAAAAACAATATATATGTATGTATATATAACTGAATCACTTTGCTGTACCTGAAACTAACACAATAGTGTTAATCAACTATACTTCAGTTTAAAAAAATATTTGTGGAAAAAAAAAAAGATTTTATTTAAACCAACAAATTATCATTTTTTACAACAAAAGTGTAACATAAGTGATTTGTGAATTGCAAATTGATCTTCCCTGCTGGGAGCCATAACTAGTTTTAGAGATTTTGCTAGAACAGGCCACATATAAATATGTGACTATTAAAAAATGCCCAGATCTTGATGACATAATTTATTCTTCTGACACAAGCTGTTTTATTTTCTATCCACCTGTTAAGTGTTCTGTTGTAGTAAACCAAGGAGAATGAATCAAACATGACACAAACTCCAGCTCCTATGGGTAGACTAGGGCAAACCTTGGATAATATGTTTCATTTAAAGCATTGACAAGCAAAGATTTCCAAGGTCTGTAAATCACTCCAGTGGTTGCTAATTGGGACTACAAACATTTCACAGGACATGTTATAAGAATTGTTTTTCCCACTCAAGGCTTCTCAAGAGCATATGAGAAAATGCCTCAGTATATTCAGCAGGTGTTCTGAAGATTCCATAAAACAGCTACTAGTATGGAACCTTCCAGGTAGGTAGAACTTTGACCAGCATCTTCTGAAATGCTTTTCTCAGGCCTGGTGCATAAGGGTGTGTTGTGTGTGTGTGTGTGTAAGAAACAGACATTAAGTGCATATACTGCCAAGTTTGTAGGAGCTACATTAATCCCTTGCACGTGGACATGACTGCCAATTTATTAAGCAAACCTTGGTCTTCTTAATCTTATTTTTTTGCAGTTTGAACTTTGTTTCCCCACATTACAAGCATTATTTTAAAAACAAGAATACAAGAATGTTTTTAAGCTCTGACCCCACTGCACATCCTCTCTGAGTCTACATACAATCAGAAAGTCAAAAGCATTGTTTTTTTTGATTAAAAAAATATTACCCTCTATTAACTTTCCTGTCAAAAGGAGACATTTAACTCAGAGTACACAGAAAGGCAGTATTAGCCATCAGTAAATTATCAACTCTGATCCTGGGATGGTAAACAAATTATTTTGTGCATGCCTCTAATGAGAGTAGACAAAATGAAATATTTCTGTTTCATCTGTGCTTCTAACATGACTCCATGTGTGCAATCTGATGCGGTCTCATTGCATTGTGGTGAATGTCACCATCTGAAACAGAACTCCAGGAAAGGAATGGCAATTTGAAGGACAAATACATATGTTGCTTCATTGTGTATTTTTGCCCATATGAAGTGATTAATAATAATATCCTTCTATCACTCACATTCTACAGTTTACATCCTGCATCCAAGAATGAAAAAAAAGTAAAGAATTAAGGAAAAAAATACATAATGGCAGCTTATCATATAAGTAGTTTCTCAACCTTGAGTCCAGTTTGGAATATCCAAGTTGGTCCTGCACTACTAGTTAAAAATTATATTTATTTAAATTGACATTTAAAAATATATATATATTTATCTAAAATGTATATTTATTCATTTAAAAATAAATATATTTTTGCATTAATAAACTGAATTGATTTTTGCACCAATATATGTGACAAAATACCAAACACCTAACAAAAAATGTAATAAAGACAATGCTAGCGGGTTCATCCAAAAAACAATTTAAAAATTAAAGATGAACCATGAAACGCAAGTAATATACATTAAGCTAAATTTCACTTTAATAATGATTTTACATGCAAAGTATAATTTAATTGCTATAATAATCCATCAAATAAATATCATTAACCATATTTTAACAAATGAGGTAACTATGATCCAGAGAAGTAAAATGATTTGTCAAAGATCATGTGTGGAAGGGCCAGGACACAAACCTGGGTTAATCTGACAAGAAGTCCCAGACTCTGATTTTGTGAGACTACTGGAATGCCCCGATGACTTTCCTGGCTTAAACTGATTGAATGTGCCATATTATTTGCCACGCCTCATCATAAACCTATCTTATTCCTTGTCGCCAAGACATTAAACAATAAGAATTAGTTTTTATCTGAAATATGGTTAGATTTTCCATATTCTAGATTTTGCCTAGAATTTTAAAAGTATATGTATTTCAGATATGGAAATACCCTGTCAGATGATAGACTGGAGAATGCACTTTGGAAGTTAGAAGGAAAATTTCTCTAGAAGTGAAAATGGGTAAGTTGGCTGGAGTCAGGAAACCAGAGAAGCTGCTTTAGAGGAAGAAGTCCATGTAAAAGGGAGAATTCAGGGCATGGCAGCAGGTGAAGAATCTGAGAGTTGGTAAAGGGTTGTGTTATCTTCCTGTGAGAAGTAACTTATCTAGATTGTTCCCAGCCCTAGAGATTAAATTCTCTCTGATAAAGCCTGAGAGTGATGTGGGATTTCAACCTAAACCCATTCTAGGAATCTTCTCTACAGGTACCTATAGAGAGCAAATAGCAACTAAATTTCTGAAGCTCTTCCAAGCTGATAATAAATCCTTAAATAAGGAGAGCAAAAATAATAAAGGATTTAAATGCTCTACATTTTAATAATATTCTTTACTTCAGACTTGTAAGTTTTGTAGGTATTTTAAAAGCCAGTCATTCAATAATTTATTCAAACATTCCTTAGGAATCACAGCAAGAAAAACAATCAGAAAAGTAGTGCTTCTATACTGCCTGGGGTGAAATCATATTTTAAATGTACATTCCTTTTACAAACTTTGTTACAAATACCTTTAAAGACTGCATTTTTGGAAAAGCAATGCTGTATTATAGCAAGTTAGTATTTAAACCCTTCTGCATAGGATTTACCAGGTCATGTGGGATGAGGTGAAGGATGTATTATATCCCTGAAATCACCCATCGTAATGTGCATAATTACATATCTAAGAAAATGTCCATAATAATTTATTTTAAAGGGAAAATACATTTTGTTTCTCTATTAAAATACAAACATAATGAGTTTCTATATTTGGATCAGGAGAAATACTTACATTCCCGCAAATCAGTGTTTTCCAAAGTGTGGTCTAGGACCTATCTATATTAAAATTACCTGGGGTATTATTGCAACTGCAGCTCTTTGAGCTTCATCAGAGACCTACTGAATCAGACTCACTGGAGTGGGAGTCTATTTTCAGGGTCTGTAAGTGATATTTATTTATATTAAAACTTAAGAATCTCTATAAAGATAAGATCAGGATGAAATGTAGTCTATTATCTCTTCCGGTCTTTTTTTTCCCAAGGTGAAATTAAAAGAATATGAATCTCAATAGGCAAAAATAGTCATGATGCTGTAAGACTGCGCTTTACCAACTCCTTCCCCTCCCACTGACTTGAATGGCAGTGGTGATTTCAGTAGCTAATGACCTTATTATATATCATGATAGGAGTGGTCTTAGTCTTTTAACTTCTGCGCATTTCTGCAACAGTCACTTCTGAGTCACTTCTCTGCCACTATCCAATGCATGGTCCCTGACAATAAGCTTATGTATAATAGCCTTGGCTCATTAGACCCCAAGTGGGACCATGAGTAAGACAAACTAAAAGATCCAAGGACTGGCAAGTTTGCAAAAATTTGCTCTCTTATTCTCTCCTGGAATTATAAAGAGAGGAAAGCAATTTACATAGGATTTCAAAAAGCTGTATCATTCTTGAACTTGCACCTCTGTACTATCTCTGATTTTCACATACTTGGGCTTTTTAAAGAGGGCACGATGATAAGTCATCCACATATGGTACACACATTTTTTAAAGAATGTATTTCACTAGCTTTAACTCTTTTTGACAGAAGGGAAGAACAATCAAATGATATTCATTATTCAGCAATGGTGTGATCTCCAAGAGGACAGTTATTTAAAAGCTGAATGCAGTTTTGTTGTAATTTTCTGTGACAGAATCAGCTTATAGTACATATGAAGGAACATAGCAACTAGAT
Organism: Balaenoptera musculus; assembly: GCF_009873245.2. Taxonomy (NCBI): domain Eukaryota; kingdom Metazoa; phylum Chordata; class Mammalia; order Artiodactyla; family Balaenopteridae; genus Balaenoptera; species Balaenoptera musculus. Next base: position 157,313,612 of record NC_045786.1, read on the forward strand.
AGTTCATAAACACTAATGACGATGAAATTTAAACCTTTATCTTATAGTGACCCTCCCGAGTATTCTTTAATTTATTTATATAGTTATTCAACAAACATTTATATAGGGCCTCTTTTATTCCATCTATTATAGTGGGCACTAAGAATAAATTCACTGCCTCTTTTGTGTGTGAACCCATAACAACAAACTGCTAAATGGACAAAAGATCTTTAATCCAGGTCACAAACCATGTATCTAGTCCACTAGATTTTTTAGTCCTCAAGAAGAAATTTGAAATATCATGACAGCATCTTGCGTAAAAAGCAGTGAGGGGGCTTTAAATTAATCATTCATGCAATGACATCTCATTTTATCTATTTTATACAACTCAATTTTTATGGCATCTTTTCATCTATGATTTGGACGCATGACATGCTGTTGGACACAAATGATAAAACGTGGCTTCTGTAAAATTATAAATGATCCAAATGGTCATCCAAATGTTATGGCTTATACAAACTATAAAAGCAACAAGTTGTTTATCCTTTGGTTGGGCTAAAGAATGAGTAAAAAGTGATGGGGAAATGGTAAGTAAGAGAAGTCAGAGTTTAATTGAGTTCCATTTACACAGAAGCCCCTAGGTACCCAGAGCTGCCTGAGGTTCTACAGATCTCTGTTCAGTTCCATGGGGAGGCTAAGCCTTTTACCCTCTTGTTGCTGTTCTTCCTGACTTCTGGTGGTTTGGCTTCCCCTTGTTTCTACTGAACACCAAGAGTCGAAAAATGGCAATGATAATTTGTAGTACTGGTTCTCTATTGTCTTTCTTCTCTACCCATTCAATCAGTGACATTCATTGCTTCAACAGGTTAGTAAATTAGGGGAAAAGGGGGGTATTAGAACAGAAAAATAGAAGAGTCCTTGATCCCTGATGACAACCGAGTACTTGCACCAACTTGCAACACCTAGCTCGAGAATATTTTTATGGTAGAGCTCACTTCTTGTTCAAACCACCTTTATTTAGATCTTCCTTAATATGTAGTTGAATCTCATTTTAAATGATATACTCACCAAAACCTTATGAAATTCATTTCTCACTGCACCCCTTTCCCTATCTCAAGTTATTATGTCTGGAGGACTCCTATTTATCTCATGGAGCACACGTTCGATGCAATAATTTATAAATCTATTCCAGTGATATTTACACTTGAATAGTATACATATTCTCATGTCAAAGGAAATGAGCTCTAACGCTATCATATCAGACAGCTAAAAAATAATTAATCCAGTGAAGCACACTGAGGTAAAAAGTCTTGAATTTTTATTACTTAACCATATCTAGTAGCTTTACATGAAATTTATAGCACTATACTGTCAGCATTTTCTGTGTCCAGTCAGGGCAGATACCCTCAATGAAATACACATGAGCTTTTTTCTACTGTAGTGTTTGTATAGTTTCTGGAAATCCTAACTTCTTTAAGTAATGTGCATTTGATTTTGTCTCGGAAAATGGTTCTTTTTTTCCTATTTATCAAGTTTCCAAAGACCATGTTAAATAAGATAAGGTATCAAAAAGAAGAGAGTATGAAGGTGGGAAATTCTACTATGAACTTTAGTTTGAATGACTTCCTTTCTGATTTTCATCACCAATGATTTAATTTCTCACCTCTAGGGAAATGCAAGTTAGCAAACTAAAGCAAATTTATCACTTCTGAAAACTGCTGCCAGACCCCCAAGACAGAACGATTACCCCTAAATTGAATTTAAATAAAAGTAATTAGTTTTATCTTGTTTTTTAATTCATTTACCTCTGCACAGAAATCCTCCTGGAGTTTTGAAACTCATCAGTGATTATCCCTGGAGCTGATCCAATAATGTGAGAATAAATACACCATTAACCAATATACATAATGACTCCAAGACATACCAATAGTGGAACAGTTCAGGTGATTTATAAGGCTCGCTTCCAACAGCCTATTCACAATTCACATCTTTTCTAAAAATGCATTAAAAGTTAAGCAAGATTTTAGATCTGCTTACATTCATCTCCTCAGGATATGAATAAATGAAACTAAGCTATTTATTTAAAAATTTTTGTTTGTCACATATGGAAATCCTTGGGTGTTGGGAATGAAATATTTATTTGAAGCCGGCAGAACATAATTTAGATTTTGGCTTTTGGTGTCTTGATCTGGTCCTGCATGTTGACACAGCAAAAAAGCTACTGAATCTTGACTTTCAGATTTATCAAAAATCTGAGAAGCTATGTTTTTTTTCCTTTTCTCTTTCAGGGTAAAGTTTTCTGTTTACTTATTTCTTTCTCAGCTTTACTGAGGTGTGATTGACAAATAAAATTGTATGTATTTAGGCTGAACAACATGATGTTTTGATATACGTTATGAAATTGTTACCACAATCAAGCTAATTAACACATCCATCACTTCACATAGTTATCTTTTGTGTGTGTGGTAAGAACAGTTGTGAACTACTCTCTTAGCATATTTCAAGGATATAGTACATTATAATTAATTATGCTGTATATTAGGTCTCTAAAACTTATTCATCTTCTAACTAAAATATGTACCCTCTGACAGCATCTCCCCTTTTCCTTTACCTCCCGGCCTCTCATAACCACCATTCTACTGAGAAGTTGTGTTTTCAATATTTAACAAAGAAGTTGAACCATGTGCCATACAGATCATAATCAGATCATTATTTGATGTATTATTTGATATAATCACCTTCCTCTAAAAAATAAGAGAATATAAAAATGGGTTGTTTCAGTTTACAAAATGTTTAAGGATTTCTGGAGACTAGGGAGATATTCCTCCATTTGATGACATTCAATCAATTATACATTATCAACTACTCTCCAGACAGTGTATAAAGGAGGATTGAAGAGTAGACTCTAGAATCATGGAGATTTCATTCAAATACTAAGTTCACCAAGTTCCAACAATGATGAGCTATTGGACTTTGAGTAAGTTCTTTACACTTTCTGAATCTTTAGTTTTTTTATTTGCAAAATGGATATGATCAAAATGGTAGCTTAATGACAGGGTTTTTGAGAGGTTTAAAATTGGTAATCCACTCATAGCCTTAACAGATGTCAAACACATGGTCAGCTTTCCACATGTCAATCATTATTATTATATAATAAGGAAATACTCACAATTTATTTCCATTTTACCTTTTGTGCTCTACAGATCACTACATGAGAGACTGGGGTATATTATTTTGCTTCTACCAATACTAATGGACTTATACATTTTACCTCAATAAGCAGGGATCATTTAATAACAATAACAACAATAAATGAATATATCAGGAAAATATAGAAAGTTACTGACATACATTGAGTCAAATGTGTGCTAAGTTCTATAATGGATTATTTTTATGACTCATTTAATTGTGAAACAGCAATATACAAGATTATCTCTGTGTTACACAAAGGATAGCGCTTAAGCAGAGGTTGATAAAATTATCTGAAGCCACAGAGTTAGTAGGTAATACATACCACCTACTCAGGTATCTCACACTTGTGTTCTTTTCACTGCATTGGGCTGTGCTTCATTGAGCTGACACAAGAGCAGTGGAAAAAATTTGGGTTGGCCACGTGTGCAGACACTATAAGTATAGATGCCTATCAAATGCCAAGCCATAAAAATATAATTATTAAAATGATTTACTGCATGACAAAATGTAGTCACATTAAAAAAATTCTACATGCCTGTTTTAGTACCACAATCCATGAATCATGCAATGTCCTTTTATTACCACTACAGGGAATGCAGAGAGGACAAATAGACTCACACCATAAGGCTAAAGAGTTGATAAAACAAGTGCTATGTTGAGACGATAGAGATGAAATATAAAACTCCACCAAGATTTCTGACGAAGTACCAGTTGGTTAAAATGTTTTGTTTATATAAGATGAGATGCCTATGTGTTTGTAGATATCCTAGGCTTTTTTAATGTGATCAGAATGACAATTCTGTCAAAAAATAAAAGCATATCCTGTAGAGCTTTATGTTAGTAAAATCAAATACGCTTATCATTAACAAAATGCTAAAAACATTTCTTTGAAAAAGACCTTAAATCACACAAATATATATTGAGCTGTAACAATCAGAAAACCAGACTACAGTGGCTTAAATAATAGTAGTTATTTTGTGTACATACCTAATCTGAGAGTAGGTTTTGCTGGCATTTGTTTGAGCACTTAAGCATGCCATCTTTCTGTCTTCCTACTTTGCCATCCTAAGACTGTTGGTCTTTCCCCACTTGCCTCGTGGTGATATGAGCATGTAGCAGCTATGGATAAATCACCTATTCTGAAGGCAAGAAGAATGGACAAGTGCAGAAAATTCACCACATGCTTTTTTATAAGGGAAGTAATTTTTTTTGAGAACTAAACCCTCCTCATCAGCAGAATTTTGTTTATTTCTCAGAGGCTGGAACTGGGTTAAATACTTATTATAACAGAAAAGATACTGGGAAAGTAAATATTTGGCTTTCCAGCCCCTTTTGTGGAGGTGGTAAAAGAAAAGGAGGTTGGAAACGTCTTTTGAGTAGCCAATTAAGAGAAACTGCAACAAAAGTGGACAAAAATCCAGTTCTGCTTTGATTAGGCCAGTGGTTGACAATTTGAGGCTGGGATACACAAGTTGGCATGTGGGTAGAATTTACGATGGTAGAAAATACATCTGTGCATAAGGACTGACCTTGTGGAGATTGGTTCAAGATGGTGGAGTAGAAGGACGTGTGCTCACTCCCTCTTGCAAGAGCACCGGAATCACAAATAACTTCTGAACAATCACTGAGAGGAAGACACTGGAACTCACCAAAAAAGATACCCCACATCCAAAGACAAAGGAGAAGCTGCAATTAGATGGTAGGAGGGGCACAATCACAATAAAATCAAATCCCATAACTGCTGGGTGGGTGACTCACAAACTGGAGAACACTTATACCACAGAAGTCCACCCACTGGAGTGAAGGTTCTGAGCTCCATATCAGGCTTTCCAACCTGGGGGTCCAGCAACGGGAGGAGGAATTGCTAGAGAATCAGACTTAGAAGGCTACCAGGATTTGACTGCAGGACTTCGACAGGACTAGGGTAAACAGAGACTCCAATCTTGGAGGGCATGCTCAAAGTAGTGCGCACATCGGGATCCATGGGAAGGAGCAGTGACCCCACAGGAGACTGAGCCAGACATACCTGCTGGTGTTGGTGGGGGGTGGCTGTGGCTCACTGTGGGGACAGGCACACTGGCAGCAGAAGTTCTGGGAAGTACTCCTTGGAGTGAGCCCTCCCAGAGTCTGCCATTGGCACCACCAAAGAGCCAGGTAGGCTCCAGTGCTGGGCTGCCTCAGGCCAAACAACCAACAGGAGGGAATCCAGCCCCACTCATCAGCAGACAAGCAGATTAAAGTTTTACTGAGCTCTGCCCACCACAGCAACACCCAGCTCTACCCACCACCAGTCCCTCCCATCAGGAAGCTTGCACAAGCCTCTCATATAGCCTCGTCCACCAGAGGGCAGACAGCAGAAGCAAGAAGAAATACAATTCTGCAGGCAGTGGAAATAAAACCACATTAACAGAAAGATAGACAAAATGAAAAGGCAGAGGACTATGTACCAGATGAAGGAACAAGATAAAACCCCAGAAAAACAACTAAATGAAGTGGAGATAGGCAACCTTCCAGAGAAAGGATTCAGAATAATGTTAGTGAAGATGATCCAGGACCTCAGAAAAAGAATGGAGGCAAAGATCGAGAAGATGCAAGAAATATTTTAAAATACCTAGAAGAATTAAAGAACAAACACCTAGAAGAATTAAAGTACAAACAAACAGAGATGAATAATACAATAACTGAAATGAAAAATACACTAGAAGGAATCAATAGCAGAATAACTGAGGCAGAAGAATGGACAAGTGAGCTGGAAGACAGAATCCTGGAATTCACTGATGCAGAACAGGATAAAGAAAAAAGAATGAAAAGAAATTAAGACAGCCTAAGAGACCTGTGGGACAACATTAAACACAACAAAATTAGCATTATAGGGGTCCCAGAAGGAGAAGAGAGAGAGAAAGGACCCAAGAAAATATTTGAAGAGATTACAGGCGAAAATTTCCCTAACATGGGAAAGGAAATAGCCATCCCAGACCAGGAAGCACAGAAAGTCCCAGGCAGGATAAACCCAAGGAGAAAAAACACCAAGACATAAAGTAATCAAGCTGACAAAAATTAAAGACAGAGAAAAATTACTGAAAGCAACAAGGGAAAAACGACAAATAACATACTCCAAGGGAACTCCCATAAGGTTAACAGCTGATTTCTCAGCAGAAACTCTACAAGCCAGAAGGGAGTGGCACGATATATTTAAAGTGATGAAAGGGAAAAACCTACAACCAAGATTACTCTACCTGACAAGGATCTCATTCAGATTTGACGGAGAAATCAAAAGCTTTACAGACAAGCAAAAGCTAAGAGAATTCAGTACCACCAAACCAGCTCTACAACAAATGCTAAAGGAACTTCTCTAAGTGGGAAACACAAGAGAAGAAAAGGACCTACAAAAACAAACCTAAAACAATTAAGAAAATGGTAATAGGAACATACATATCAATAATTACCTTAAATGTGAATGGATTAAATGCTCCAACCAAAAGACACAGGCTCACTGAATGGATACAAAAACAAGATCCATATATATGCTGTCTACAAGAGAACCACTTCAAACCTAGGGACACATACAGACTGAAAGTGAGGGGATAGAAAAAGATATTCAATGCAAATGGAAATCAAAAGATAGCTGGAGTAGCAATACTCATATCAGATATAATAGACTTTAAAATAAAGAATGTTACAAGAGACATGGAAGGACACTACATAATGATCAGGGGATCAATCCAAGAAGAACATATAACAATTATAAATATATATGCACCCAACATAGGAGCACCTCAATACATAAGGCAACTGCTAACAGTATAAAAGAGGAAATTGACAGTAACACAATAATAATGGGCGACTTTAACACCTCACTTACACGAATGGACAGATCCTCCAGACAGAAAATTAATAAGGAAACACAAGTTTTAAATGACACAATAGATCAGTTAGATTTAATTGATATTTATAGGACATTCCATCCAAAAACAGCAGATTACACTTTCTTCTCAAGTGCACACGGAACATTCTCCAGGATAGATCACATTTTGGGTCGCAAATCAAGTCTCGGTAAATTTAAGAAAATTGAAATCGTATCAACCATCTTTTCTGACCACAGTACTATGAGATTAGAAATCAATTACAGGGGGAAAAAAAGTAAAAAACACAAACACATGGAGGCTAAACAATACATTACTAAATAACCAAGAGATCACTGAAGAAATCAAAGAGGAAATCAAAAAACACCTAGAGATAAAGTACAATGAAAGCACGACAATCCAAAAGCTATGGGATGCAGAGAAAGCAGTTCTAAGAGGGAAGTTTATAGCAACAAAAGCCTACTTAAAGAAACAAGAGGGGCTTCCCTGGTGGCACAGTGGTTGAGAGTCTGCCTGCCAATGCAGGGGACACGGGTTCGAGCCCTGGTCTGGGAAGATCCCGCATGCCGTGGAGCGGCTGGGCCCGTGAGCCACAATTGCTGAGCCTGCACGTCTGGAGCCTGTGCTCCGCAACGGGAGAGGTCGCGATGGTGAGAGGCCCGCGCACCGCGATGAAGAGTGGCCCCTGCTTGCCGCAACTGGAGAGGGCCTTAGCACAGAGGCGAGGACCCAACACAGCCATAAATAAATAAAATAAATAAATTTTAAAAAAAAAGAAAAGAAACAAGAAAAATCTCAAATAAACAACCTAACCTTACACCTAAAGGAAATAGAGAAAGAAGAACAAACAAAACCCAAAATTAGTAAAAGGAAAGAAATCATAAAGACCAGAGCAGAAATAAATGAAATAGAAACAAAGAAGACAGTAGCAAAGATCAATAAAACGAAAAGCTGGTTCTTTGAGAAGATAAATAAACCTTTAGCCAGACTCATCAAGAAAAAGAGCGAGAGGACTCAAATCAATAAAATTAGAAATGAAAAAGGAGAAGTTACAATGGACACCGTAGAAATACAAAGCATCCTAAAAGACTACTACAAGCAACTCTATGCCAATAAAATGGACAACCTGGAAGAAATGGACAGATTCTTAGAAATGCACAACCTATCGAGACTGAACCAGGAAGAAATAGAAAATATGAACAGACCAATCACAAGTAATGAAATTGAAACTGTGATCAAAAATCTTCCAACAAACAAAAGTCCAGGACCAGATGGCTTCACAGGTGAATTCTATCAAACATTTAGAGAAGAGCTAACAGCCATCCTTCTGAAACTCTTCCAAAAAATTGCAGAGGAAGGAACACTCCCAAACTCATTCTATGAGGCCACCATAACCCTGATATGAAAATGAGACAAAGATACTACAAAAAAAGAAAATTACATACCAATATCACTGATGAATATAGATGCAAAAATCCTCAACAAAATACTAGCAAACAGAATCCAACAACACATTAAAAGAATCATACACCATGATCAAGTGGGATTTATCCCAGGGATGCAAGGACTCTTCAATACACACAAATCAATCAATGGGATACATCATATTAACAAACTGAAGAATAAAAACCATATGATCATCTCAGTAAATGTAGAAAAAGCTTTTGACAAAATTCAACACCCATTTATGATAAAAACTCTCCAGACAGTGGGCATAGAGGAAACCTACCTGAACATAATCAAGGCCATAGATGACAAACCCACAGCAAACATCATTCTCAATGGTGAAAAACTGAAACCATTTCCTCTAACATCAGGAACAAGACAAGGATGCCCACTCTTGCCACTATTATTCCACATAGTTTTGGAAGTCCTAGCCACAGTAATCAGAGAAGAAAAAGAAATGAAAGGAATACAAATTGGAAAACAAGAAGTAAAACTGTCACTGTCTGTAGATGACATGATACTATGCATAGAGAATCCTAAAGATGCCACCAGAAAACTACTAGAGCTAATCAATGAATTTGGTAAAGTTGCAGGATACAAAATTAATGCACAGAAATCTCTTGCATTCCTATACACTAACAACAAAAGATCAGAAAGGGAAATTACGAAAACAATCCCATTCACCATTGCAACAAAAAGAATAAAATACCTAGGAATAAACCTACCTAAGGAAGTAAAAGACCTGTACTCAGAAAACTATAAGACACTGATGAAAGAAATCAAAGATGACACAAACAGACGGAGAGATATACCATGTTCTTAGATTGGAAGAATCAACATTGTGAAAATGACTATACTACCCGAAGATTCAATGAAATCCCTATCAAATTACCAGTGGCATTTTTTCAAGAACTAGAACAAAAAATCTTAAAATTTGTATGGAGACACAAAAGACCTCGAATAGCCAAAGCAATCTTGAGCGAAAAATTGGAGCTGGAGGAATCAGACTCCCTGACTTCAGACTATACTACAAAGCTACAGTAATCAAGACAATATGGTACTGGCACAAAAACAGAAATATAAATCAATGGAATAGGATAGAAACCCCAGAGATGAACCCACGCATCTATGGTCAACTAATCTATGACAAAGGAGGCAAGGATATACAATGGAGAAAAGACAGTCTCTTCAATAAGTGGTGCTAGGAAAACTGGGCAGCTACTTGTAAAAGAATGAAATTAGAACACTCCCTAACACTATACACAAAAATAAACACAAAATGGATTAAGACCTAAATGTAAGACCAGACACTATAAAACTCTTAGAGGAAAACATAGGAAGAACATGCTTTGACATAAAGCACAGCAAGATCTTTTTTGATCCACCTCCTAGAGTAATGGAAATAAAAACAAAGATAAACAAATGGGACCTAATGAAACTTCAAAGCTTTTGCAAAGCAAAGGAAACTACAAACAAGACGAAAAGACAACCCTCAGAATGCAAGAAAATATTTGCAAATTAATCAACCGACAAAGGTTTAATCTCCAAAATATATAAACAGCTCATGCAGCTCAATATTAAAAAACAAACAACCTAATCAAAAAATGGGCAGAAGACCTAAATTGACATTTCCCTGAAGAAGACATACAGATGGCCAAGAGGCTCATGAAAAGCTGCTCAACATCACTAATTATTAGAGAAATGCAAATCAAAACTACAATGAGGTATCACCTCACACCAGTTAGAATGGGCATCATCAGAAAATCTACAAACAACAAACGCTGGAGAGGGTGTGGAGAAAAAGGGAACCCTCTTGCACTGTTGGTGGGAATGTAAATTGATACAGTCACTATGGAGAATAGTATGGAGGTTCCTTAGAAAACTAAAAATAGAATTACCATATGACCCAGCAATCCCACTACTGGGCATACACTCAGAGAAAACCATAACTCAAAAAGACACATGCACCCCAATGTTCATTGTAGCACTATTTACAATAGCCAGGTCATGTAAGCAACCTAAGTGCCCATCAACAGACAAATGGATAAAGAAGATGTGGTACATATATACAATGGAATATTACTCAGCCACAAAAAGGAATGAAATTGCATCATTTGTAGAGATGTGGATGGATCTAGAGACTGTCATACAGAGTGAAGTAAGTCAAAGAGAAAAACAAATATCGTATATTAACGTATATATGTGAAATCTAGAAAAATGGTACAGATGAACCAGTTTGCAGGGCAGAAATAGAGACACAGATGTAGAGAACAAACATGTGGACACCAAGGGGGGAAGGTGGCAGGCGGGTGGTGGTGGTGCGATGAATTGGGAGATTGTGACTGACATATATACACAAATATGTATAAAATATATAACTAATAAGAACCTGCTGTATAAAAAATAAATAAAATAAAATTCAAGGAAAAAAAAAAAAAAGGACTGACCTGTGCTAAATTGAGAAGTACATGCCATCTCTTTTTGACACCCTCATCTCTTCTGTGTTTTTGTTATCTGACTATTCATGGTCTATCTTTCCAAGAAACCGTTAGCTTATGCACTTCCACTCATACTTTCCCTTTTTAAGCCCCTCAATCACTGGGCCAGCTACAACACAAAAAAGGAGGGGCCATTAGCAACCCTTCCCCTTTTACAATCTATTTCTGATCTTTGGGACTTGACTTTTTTAATTCTATGGCTCTAAGAAGTCATTTAGAGAATTATTATTGATGCTCATCATAGCTTTAGAGAGTTAGCAGGTTAGCTAAGCAATGTAAAAGTTTATTGGTTCTCTATATCTGGAATGCACTGGCATGAAAACATACTGATTCAAGGTTGCAATCAATTCACAAGGAATTTTTATATTTAGACTGGAACATGAAGAGAATATAGCTCCTTTGTCACTGTAATTATCTTTACTTTTCATATTTTACAATGATTATAACAGCTTTCTCAGTGACTTCAACAGTAGGTACAGATATAGGAAAAGATTTGGAAGGAATTTTTGTAAACATTTATGAAATCATTGTAAAGATTTATGTGATTATGAATGCACTGAATATTTTCTCAAGTTGTCTGATGGTCATTATTACATATGTCCTTTCAAGAAATTGTATTAATTGACTCACTGCCATGACTGTGGATGTGATCTCTATCCAGGAAAGAGGATAGAATGTTTAAGAAAACAGACCGATTCATCTTGGCTGTCAAAACAAGAGATCATGGAATTAATGATGCTAACCTTTTTATTAACATGAACACTCTCATGTGGAACGAGTTTGCTCTAGAGGTCAGTGCATTATGCTGAAACTTCTTCATTCCTCAGACTCATGTTTTGCCTCTTCCCTGTATCTACCCAGGGAATAAAAGAATGAGAGCAAATACTATCTGGAATTCCTCCTTTGTTATGCAGCCCATCAAACTTGATTAAATGTAGTACAAGATTAGACAACATAGGCCATGGGAAAGGCACAACTTAAAGGTAATATGGGCTCCCCTTGTTGTACCATAAACATTATAGCAGCATTTATTAAGAGACCGTTCGTTAATCCATTAAGAACCAGCAAGTTTTCTTTTCTCCCTCTTCCTTTCATCTCCTATGTGCTCTGTAAGTTAAGAACATTAAGGAGGTCTGAAATTACAGCATACTGAATTCCATATATATTTTTAATTTTTTTCTTTCCTTCTTTTCCCTCCCTCCCATCACCCCCCTCTTTCTTTGTAAGTTTTAAAATTCTTCCTTCATGGGGAAAATCATTTTAACAGACAAATTCCAAAGTCAGAGCACATATTACAACATAAGACAGCACTCCCACCTAGCATTTCAAAGTTTTTTTTTTCCTTTTGTCAAGTATTAGAGCATTTAGCAGCCACTACGGAAAACAGTACTGAGGTTCCTCAATAAATTAAAAAGTAGAACTACCATAGGATCCAGCAATTCCCCTCCTGGGTATTTTCCAAATGAAAACAAAAAGATATATGCACTCCTATATTCATTGCAGCATTATTCACAATAACCAAGATATTGAAGTAACTTAAGTGTCCATCAATAAATGACTGGATAAAGCAGATGTGGTATATATGCACAATGGGATATTACTCTGCCATAAAAAAGAGTAAAATATTGCCATTTGTGACAATGTGGATGGACCTAGAGGGTATTATGCTAAGTTAAATAAGTTATACAGAGAAAGACAAATACCGTGTGACTTCATGTGTATGTGGAATACAAAATACAAGACAAATGGACAAACATAAAACAGAAACATAGCCACAGAGAACAAGTGGTTGCCAGATGGGAGAGGGATGGGGGTGCTGAGTGAAATAGGTTAAGAAAATTAAGACTTACAGACTTCCAGTTACAAAATAAATGAGTCACAGGATGAAATGTACAGTGTGAAAAATATAGTCAGTAATAATGTAATATCTTTGTATGGTGACAGATGATGACTAGATTTATCATGGTGATCATTTTGTAATGTACAGAAATATCAAAACACTATGTTGTACACCAGGAACTAACATAATATTGTAGGTCAATTATACTTCAGAAAACAAACAAACAAACAAACTCATAAAAAATCACTTTTGTGGTTATGGGGTGTCAGGGGAGAGGGGTTGGATGAAGGTGGTCAAAAGGTACAAACTTCCAGTTATAAGATAAATAAGTGCTAGGGATGTAATGTATAAAGTGATTAATACAATTAATACTGCTGTATGTAATATATGAAAGTTAGAATAAATCCTGAGTTCTCATTGCAAGGAAAAATGTTTTTATTTTCTTTTTTCTTTTATTTTGTATCAATGTTAAATGATGAATGTTCACTAAACTTATTGTAATCATTTCATGATGTATCAAATCATTATGCTACATACCTCAAACTTATACAGTGTCGTATATCAATGATATCTTAAAAAAATCCGAAGGAAAAAGGGTATTAGAATATTTACAGTATGATATTTTATATCAAACAATGAGATTGTTTTTACTTTCCTTTTCCTGTTTTAGCATTAGATGCATGTAGCCTAAAAGTAGGCATTGCAAAGTTTCCTTAGCGTGACACATCTATGTTTGAAACATTTATGATTTGTTTTGATAGTTGAAGCCCTCAACAAAATTATCAAATAGGTGAAAACTACCCCTCACATCCTCACCACTTAGTTCTATAATCTCCTCTCTCCACTTTTCTGATATCTGCCACACAGAACCCACATTGTTCAAGACCATTATTCCTATGAAAGATAAATAAAAGAGGCTATGTTTTCATTCCTATAGAAATCAAAATATTTTGTTCCATGTTGTAGCACTAATGTTGGGGTTTCAGGTATCAGGCAAGAGAGAATTCATGGAGAGGACTTCTGCTCTTCAGAAAGTCTGAAAAACTGCCACTTCGAATCAACAATAAAAGTAGAAAAAAAAATGCGAATAAATGAAATCTCCAGGTACAAGAATAAGAAATAACACTATTTAAAGTATTAACAGAGGAAGGGAATCCCATGAGTAATATCTAAAAGCAGATTAATAGGAAATCAACAAGAAAAGATAGGAATGTTGAAGCTCAGGGAGAGGAAAACTCCAAAAGGAAGCAGTTAATGGGAACAAGTAAAACAGACAGCCCACTCATTTTTAAGGCTAATCACTTTAGCAACAAACATTTAGTTTTCCTTGAGTTGGAGGCAGAAGAATTAGGAATAGAAAATGAGAAAGAAGACATGTTCCAGGAACTTGGCTATGAAAGGAGATGAGTTCTAAAGAAGAAGCTAAGTGGGGGCTTGGTGTGGAAGAGAGTGTTCCTTTTAGTTTTTATGAAGATAGGATTTAAACATTGTTTACAAGCTAAAGGAGTCAGTAAAGAGAGAAAAAGTTGAATACATAAGAAAAAAGATGTAAGAGCCAATGAACCAAGGTCACCTGGCAGGCAAAAGGGGGTGGGAAGCAGAATAATGATAGAATTTGTCTTATACAAAATGTATGAGAAGGGACAGCGATGATTAGGGTGGTTGAATTTAGATGATGGTGAGAGTGAGATAAGGATGTTGAAGAAATTCCTGTCTTATGATTTCCAATTTTGTATGGAAAGGGGAGGAAGTGGAGAAGGGGGTTGCCTTAATATTAGTCTATTGTTCAAGTATGCTACAACATGGTGATTAAGTTTATCATAGCCAAACTTGTCATGATTTTGAGATTGTATCAATATTGCTATGCAAACTGAATTCATTGTGCTTACAAAACATTATAGAATATAAGAGTACTGCAAACCAGAGTCTATTCCAAATGAATCGGGCAAAAAGGAAGGATCACATGTGAAACATAAATATAAATATAAAATACGTTAGGTAAAATGTAAAATAGATAGCTAGTGGGAAACAGCTGCCTAGCACAGGGAGATCAGCTTGGTGCTTTGTGACCACCTACAGGGGTGGGATAGGGAGGGTGGGAGGGAGATGCAAGGGGAGGAGATATGGGGATGCAAGTGTATGTATAGCTGATTCACTTTGTTATACAGCAGAAACTAACACAACATTGTAAAGCAGTTATACTCCAATAAAGATGTTTAAAAAAAATAGGTTAGGTAAAAAATACAGGGTGAAAATAGCCCAGGACAATTTAATATCAGGTATTAACTGTAAAATAGACAATAAACGCCAAATGATTCAAAAAGAAGAGCTTATACGGAACTAATATGAGATTAGCATATAATGAGACAGTATCATGTAATAGTAGAGAATGAAACTTCTGGAACAATACTGCCTGGGTTTAAACATATTTTCCCTCCTACTTGTAGGACCATGGGGAAGTTACTTAATATTTCTGTAATCTTACAAATTTTAGGATATAATTGAATAATTTCACTAGGCTGTTGACCTCTCACCACCCACGCGAAATACTCAGAACAGCACCTGGTATCTTGTAAGAACTCCATAAATTATCAGTAGAAAGTGATTATCAATATAAAGAAATAAAGGTTTGAACTAAACTTTGAAGAATGAGCAGAGAGGTATACGCATTGGAATGACTTTGGCTGTAAATAACAGACAACCAAATTCAAAGTCTTTTAAAGGAAAGGAATTGTTTTGGTTTATTTATTGGAAAGTCCAGAGGAAGGGAGGACTTCAGGTTTTATCTTTTTTCTGCAGTCCTCTGGGCTTCTAGTTAAGTCTGTGTTGGTTTCTTGCTCAAGCAAAATAGCTGTAACAATTCTAGGACTCAATCTCTGCAAAAGAAACCAGAGGAAAAGAGACCATCCCATAATATGGCTCTCTCACATAAAGGAGGGAACAAAATCCCCAGGAAACTCTTTCTGATGTCTCTTTGACCTCAGTTTGGTCCTGAGAATTTATTGTAACTAGGAGAATATTATGCCCTAGTTGGTTTATGCCTGGCTCCTGAAGCACAGAGTCCTAAAGTTCACCTCTGATGTGCTGGTGTTTATCTCCCCAAATTGTGACCACTCTACAATGAATTGAGGCCAAATGGTTATTGGAAAAATTATCGCACAATCCCTAAACAGGGAGAGTACTTCAGGCTTAAGTAAGGTATGCAGAATTGGGTTTGCTGATGACTATTGTTTAAGTCACAGTTATGGGCTTGATTGATGCCCAGGATTTTAGGGGAGAATAGAGCAAATTACATTTGGGTAGTTCAGTCAGATTCTTTTTCAGTTCACGAGAACACTGAAAGCAGCCCGAGAAGCCAAGCCTATGATGATAAATGTAAACACTATCTTCAGTATGATAAACTCTAGTTCAATCTTCATATTTTCTTTGGTCTTGAACCAAGAGACTATCACATTTCATGAGTAGCATGCATTAACTTCAATCCATCCAGATCTAAGTGAATATGAGGAATCTGCTCTAGTAGTTTCCTGAGAATAGTTTGCTTTTATTTTCCCTAAATATTAGCCCTGGAATGATGGAAAGTTTACTCTCAAGAGTTTTCATACACTGCGACAAAGATTCTACTGTACATAAAGATAAAACTGGAGTTCTTACGGATTAAAGGTATCACATTATGAGCATTGAAACGGTCTTTTTAAGGTAATGAGTCATCTTGTGGAGAACTTTAGCTGTTATAGTCCCCTCATTACAGCTCATTCTTTTACTGGATGCAATTTACAAAACTGTCCTCACAATTTTTTAAGGAAAAAGTAAGCTAAACTCAGTCTCAACCTCTCAGTGGGACTGACTTTCTCTGTATATACTGAAGACAGGATCATTGAGGATAGAGTAAGATGCCAAGAACTTTTTTCCATTCATAAATCTTCATCATTAAAAAACAGTCCTCTCTATGTATAACCCTTTTACAGGAATCTATCATAAAGTCTCATCTTACAATGTTGATGAAAGATTTTCATAGCAAATATTTTTGTCACAAGATGAATTCAACATGCCAACTATCATGAAATGTTTTGGCACTTGTACAGTGCTTTCTCAGTTTATTTATTGAGTCATGTATCATCTGTTCTGTCTGCCGAGTACCTATGTGGTAACTTGTGCCAATTAACAAAATAAAAAGACAATCACTAATCTCCCATCCTCTTGACTAATCATATGCAAGGTAGAAGGAATGAAATAGACATGATGTCAAGAAAAACATCTGATCTGTTTATTCTTTGAGACAAAGCATCTTCTAGGGAGTGAGCCTTCTTAGACTCAGCAGAAAAGAAAATTTAAGTGGAAACATAACAGCCTTCCTCTGCCTTTAGTCATGCTTCAGTGTCCATAGCTTTTGTGACCCTTGTGTTCTATGCAATAGTAGAACAAGCAAAGCCATTCTGAAGACAAAATGATGACTGACATTCAAATTATGCTTAACATTAGCCAGAAAACAAAAGGAATGAGTTAGTTTTAATGAATTAAGAAAAAAATGAACTATAAGTTTATTTGGACCTGAATAAATAATGACTTATGGGATTTTTCAGATGACTTCTCAACGATCCCTACTAGAACTGTGGCAAGGTATTTCCCTTAGATTTCAACCTTATATGTTCTTTTCAAAATTCAGAATCAATTTTAGATCAATCTACATTTAGATTTTATTGACTTTAGCAAGTTTAACTGGATAATAAGAAAACTGTTATTCTCATTCTTTTTTGAAAAAAATAAGAAAGCATGAAATGTGTAAAAAAGGAAGACAAATATTTCTGGATATTTTACTCTATTATTTGAACTAGCTTCTATTTTCTTCAGTTTCTGAATAAGTCATTAACAAAGAGAACAATGAATCTTTATTACTTGAAGTACCTACTTTGATTTTCTTTTTTTATTCAAGCTTTATTGAGATATAATTGACATATAACATTTTGTAAGTTCAAAGATTACAACCTGTTGATTTGACATATTTACATATTGCAAAATGATTACCACCATAGGGTTAGGTAACACCGCCATCATGTAACATAATTACAATTATTCAAGGTGCAATAACTTAGCAACTTTCACGTATATAATACAGTATTATTAGCCCTAATAATCATGTATATTAGATCCCTAGAACTTATTCATCTTACAACTGGAGGTTTATATACTTTCACCAACATCTCCCTGTTTCCCCATCCCTCAGACCCTGGTAACCACCACTCTACTCTCTGTTTCTATAAGTTCAGCTTTTTTAGTTTCCATGTATAAATGATATTTCACAGTATTTGTATTTCACTTATTTCACTTAGCATAATGACTTCAAGGTTCTTACGAGTTGTTGCAAATGGCACAGTCTCCTTCTTTCTCATAGCTAAACAATATTCCATTGCATGTGTATACCACATCTTCTTTATCCACTTATCCACTGACAGACGTATAGGTTGTTTCCATTTCTTTGCTATTGTGAATAATGCTATAATGAACATGGGAGTGAAGTTATCTCCTTGAGATTGTTTTCATTTCCTTTTGATATATACCTAGAAATGGGATTTCAGTATCATACTTCTATTTTTAATTTTTTGAGGAAGCTTTACACTGTTTTCCATAGTGGCTGCACAAAGTTACATTCCCATTGACAGTGAACAAGGTTTCCTTTCTTTCCACACCCTCACCAACACTTGTTATTTGTTGTCTTTTTGACAAAAGCCATTCTGACAGGTGTGGGATGATATATTCTTGTGGTTTTGATGTGTATTTCTCTGTTGATTAGTTATGTCAAGCACCTTTTCATGTACCTGTTGGCCATTTGTATGTTTTCTTTAGAAAACTCTCTATTCAGTTCCTCTGTTCATTTTTTAATCAGGTTGCTTTATTTTATTTCTACTGAATGTATAAGTTCTTAACATATTTTGGATATTAACTCCTTATCGAATATATATGATTTGCAAATATTTTCTCCCATCCTGTAGGTTATTTTTCATTTTCTTGTTTCTTTTGCTAAGCAGAAACTTTTCAGTTTGATGTAGTCCCACTTACTTATTTTTGTTTGTGTTGTTTGTGCTTTTACTATCACACCCCAAAAATCTGCAAAGACCAGTATCAAGGAGATTTCTCTCTATGTTTTCTTCCAGGAGTTTTACAGTTTTAGGTCTTATGCACAAGGCTTTAATTCATCCCGAGTCACTTTTTGTGAATGGTGTAAGACAGAGATCCAATTTCATTCTTCTGCATGTGGTTATCCAGTTTGCCCAACACCATTTATTGAAGAGACTACTCTTCATTCATTTAGTATTCTTGGCCCCCTTGTCAAATATTAGTTGACCATATATGTGAGAATTTATTTCTGGGCTCTTGATTCCACTCCATTAGTCTATGTGTCCATGTTTATGGCAGTACCATACTGTTTAGATTGCTACAGCTTTGTAGTGTATTTTGAAATCAGGACGTGTGATTCCTCCAGCTTTGTTTGTCTTTCAGATGATTGCTCTATTTGGGGTCTTTTGTGGCTCCATATAAATTTTAGTGAAAAATTCCATTGGAATTTTGATAGTCATTTCATTGTATCTATAGATGGGTTTGGGTAGTATGGACATTTTAACAATATTAATTCTTCTGACCCATGAACATGGGAAATATGTCCATTTGTTTGTGTCTTCTTCCATTTCTTTCATCAAAGTCTTGTACTTCTCAGTGTACAGACATATCTTTCACATTTTTCATTAAATTTATTCCTAAGTACTTACTGTTTATTGATGCTATTGTAAATGGTTGTGCTTTATTTCTTTCTTCAGCTGTTTTGTTGTTAGTGTATAGAAAGGTAACTGATTTGTGTATGTTAATTTTGTATCCTGAAACTTTACTGAATTTAATAGCTCTAAAAGTTTTTTGGCAGAGTGTTTAGGATTTTCTATATGTAGAAAATCTCATTTGCAAACAAAGACAATTTTACCTCTTCTTTTCCAATTTGGATGACTTTATTTATTTATTTCCTAATTTCCCTGGTTGGAAATTCCAGAGCTATGTTGAATAGGAGTGAGGAGAGTAGGCATTCTTGTCTTCTTCCTGGTATTAGAGGAAAAGGTTTCAACATTTCACTATTGAGTATAATGTTTGCTGTGGGTTTGCCATATATAGCCTTTATCGTGTTGAGGTGTAGTCCCACTATACCCAACGTGTTGAGCATTTTTATCAGGAAAGAATGTTGTATTTTGTCAAATGCTTTTCTGTATCTATTGAAATAATTATATGATTTTTATCTTTCATTTAATTAATGTGGTATATTATACTTATTGAGTTGCATATATTGAAACATCCTTGCAACACAGGGATAAATCCCACATGATCATAGTGCATGATCCTTTTAATGTGCTGTTGAATACAGTTTGCTAATATTTTTATTGCAAAATCTTGCATTCATGTTCATCAAAGATATTGGTCTATAATTTTTTTTTTTTTGTATTTATCTGCCTTTGGTATCAAGGTAATGCTGGCCTCATAAAATGAGTTTGGGAGTCTTCCTTCCTCTTTAACTTTTTTGAAGAGTTTGAGAAGAACTGGCGTTAATTCTTCTTTAAATATTTGGTAGAATCCACCAGTCAAACCATCTGGTCCTGCGTTTTTCTTTGTTGGGAGGTATTTGATTATTGATTCAATCTCCTTAATCACTATTGGTTCTCTCAGATGTTCTATTACTTCATGATTCAGTCTTGTTTGCTTGTATATTTCTAGGAATTTTTCCATTTCTTCTAGGTTATCCAATCTGTTGGTGTATAGTTGTCTATGTTATTATTATGACTAAGGTCTAGGCTGGCTGTTGGTGGGGTTCCTGGGCTCCTGCAGGGGCAGTAGAGAGAGGGTGTGGGAAGAGATTCAGGTAGATGGTGTCTACAAATGTGAATACCCATGTGATGAAAGCTGTTGAAATCTGCAGATCAACAGAGGCTGTGCTGGCCATTGGTTCCTTCTTCAGTGGCAAAATGTTCTGAATTTGCAGAGTAGATCTCTGTGAACCACATTTGTTCCCACTGCATGGTTGCTATTAATAGCCCTGTTTTGTTTTCTAGATAATTTAGTTCTCTGCAATTTTATCATGTTTGTAGCTTTATGTATCCACCACCACAGTCTAGACACTGAACAATTCTAGCACAAGAATCCTTCATGTTGCCCTCTATAATCACACCCATTTCCCTTTGACACACACCCTTCCACTGTCCCTGAATTACGGCAGCCACTAATCTATCCTCAATTTATCAAATGTTGTCATTTCAAGAATGTTATACAAATGGAATTTAAATTATTATATGTATCAATATTTCCTCCATTCATATTGCTGAGTAGCATACATGGTATGTTTGTACCAGTTTGTTTAACTAGTCACCTGTTGAGGGACATCAGTATTGTTTCCAGTTTGGGACTATTACATCTGTGTTCATCTGCTATGAACATGTGTATAGGTTTTGTGTAAACACAGTTTGAATTTCTCTGGAATAAACAGCCAAGAGTACAATTATGGGGTTCTATGGTAATTCCATGTTTAGTTTTATGAGCAACTGCCAAACTGTTTTCCAGAGTGGCTATACCATTTACATTCCCATTAGGAATGTATGAGAGAAAAAGTTTCTACTCATCTTTGCCAGCATTTGATGTTGTCACTTTATTTTTTTTAATTTTAGCCATTCTGAAGGTGTGTAGTGATAAATCATCATGGTTTTTATTTGTAGTTCCTTGATGGGTAATGGTGTTGAATATATTTTCATGTACTTGTTTGACATATGTTTACCTTCTTAGATAAAAGACTTCTGTTCAATTCTTTTTCTAATTTTCTAAATGGGTTTGTTTTATTTGTTGAGTTCTAAGATTTCTTTATATATTCTATATACTAGCTTTTTGTCTGGCATTTGCTGCCAGTCTGTAGCTTGTCTTTTCATCCTCTTAACATGGGCTTTCATAGAACATTTTTTTTTCTTTTACAGATTATTCTCTTGGTGTCAAGTCTCAATAATTTCAATTTTTAATATCATTTTTAAAATAAACATCATTTACTTTTAGAAGTTTTTTTAAAGATCATTTCTTCCTAAATTTCAGCACATGTAAGAATCATCTCTTAAAAGACTGACCCCTGGGATCTATTCCTAGAAATTCTGATTCAGTAGGTCTGTGATAGGCGCTGAATATATGCATCTCTAACAAGCAGCCAGGTGATGGTGATGTCTTTGGATTACAGACACATTTTGAGTATCAGTGAAAAATTAATTTCTGGTCTTTCAGGTTTCATCAGAGACCATGAAATGGGAAAGTTAAGACTTCAAATGACATAGAACCAAACAAACAAAACATTCTTATATTTCTTAAGAAATGAATTTTACAAAAACAATACATTCTGTTTGGAAATTCTCTCATCTGTAAGGATCACCTAAGAGAGAGATCATGAGGGGGGCCTTATCAGTGACAATGAAGTTAGGAAATAAAATAACTTTAAAAGTTTAAGTGAAGAGATGGTTGGTGAAGATATATTGGTCTTAATATATTGATTTTTATGGAAAAGTTTGATGCTAACCAACTTGTGTGATATCAGAGGCTTTATGAACCCTAATACTAAAAGTGGGAGATTTGTGTTGCTTATCTCTAAATACTTACATTATAGAAACTAAATATATTGATCAAAAAAAAAACCCCACAAAAAAATATACTTCAAGAATTAAGAGCTCTCTTGTCCAATGGTTTCCCTTTTTCAAAGCAAAATTTTATAATTTCACATGCATGCTGGAAATCTTTTAATCTTTCGCCATTTCCCTGAGAATCATTTTCAAATATGCCAACGTGGCCTTTGCAGCCTTGTATTAGCTTACCTTTGATTAATTCCTAGGTTTATCTCTCCTATGTCTCATTCTAGAACATGAACTCTAGCCAGTTCTTGAAATTCCCAAATATCTCTGCAAAGCCTTTGCAGAGTCATTTTCTGTCTTTGAAGTGCACTTGCCTTCAATAAGTTGGTATTTTCTTACATACTACTTTCCTTGAATGCCCTGCTTCCCTACTGGCTGAGTGAGATGCCCCTTTTATGCTCCCAGACCACCACACACTGGTTCCCACAAATCCATTTTTATCTCTGCCACCAGGAATCTTATTTACCTCTTCATATTGTAGATGTAAGGAGGGAAGAATCAATATCTACATTATTCATCACTGTATTTCCACCCCATAGCACAGGACATAATGAAAAAATGATGCTTAATATTTATTGCATGAATACATGAATTAATGAAACAGCATATAATTATTAACTGCCACTGCCTCCTTTCTAAATAAAATCTCTTAAGAAATTACTTTTTACCAAGGTCACTTGTGGGCCTAAAGTAGAAGGTCAAGAAGCTCAAATAAATCAAATTCTGTGTTTTCTTTTTTTTTCTTGTCTTTGTTTAACTTTATTGAAGTATAGTTGATTTACAATGTTGTGTTAATTTCTTCTGTACAGCAAAGTGACTCAGTTATTTATATGTATGCACACACACACACATATATATACATATATATCTATATCTATATCTATATCTCTCTCTCTCTCTCTCTCTCTCTCTCTCTCTCTCTCTCTCTCTATATATATATATATACTCTTTTTCATATTCTTTTCCATTATGGTTTGTCACAGAATATTAAATATACTTCCCTGTGCTATACAATATGACCTTGTTGTTTATCCACCCTATATACAATTGTTTGCCTCTGCTAATCCTAAACCCCCATTCCTTCCCTCTCCTACCACCCCTCCTGCTTGGCAACCACAAGTCTGTTCTCTATATCTGTGAGTCTTTTTTGCTTCATAGATATGTTGATTTGTATCATAGTTTAGATTCCACCTATAAGTGATATATGGTATTTGTCTTTCTCTTTCTGACATACTTTGCTTAGGATGATAATCTCTAGGTCCACCCATGTTGCTGCAAATGGCATTATTTCATTCTTTTTGATGGCTGAGTAATATTCCATATATATATATATATATATATATGTGTGTGTGTGTGTGTGTGTGTGTGTGTGTGTATATATCAATCACATCTTTATCCATTCATCTGTCGATGGAAATTTCCATTGTTTCCATGTCTTGATGTTTGGCTATCGTAAATAGTGCTGCTGTGAACATAGGGGTGTGTGTATCTTTTCAAATTATGGTTTTGTCTGGGTATATGCCCAGGAGTGGGATTGCTGGATCACATGGTAACTCTTTTTTAGTTTTTTTGAGGAACCTCCATACTGTTTTCCACAGTGGCTGCACCAATTTACATTCCCAACAACAGTGTAAGAGGGTTCCCTTTTCTCCACACCCTCTCCAGCATTTGTTATTTGTAGACTTTTTAATGGTGGCCACTCTGACTAGTGTGAAGTGGTACCTCATTGTAGTTTTGATATGCATTTCTTTAATAATTAGTGATGTTGAGCACCTTTTCATGTGCCTATTGGCCATCTGTATGTCTTCTTTGGAGAAATGTCTATTTAGGTCTTCTGCTTATTTTTCAATTGAGTTGTTTGTTTTTGCTGTTGTTGTTGTTGTTGACTTGTATGAGCTGTTTGTATATTCTGGAAATTAAGTCCTTGTCAGTCACATCATTTGCAAATATTTTCTCCTATTCCATAGGTTGTCTTTTTGTTTTGTTTATGGTTTCCTTTGCTGTGCAAAAGCTTGTAAGTTTGATTAGGTCCCATTTGTTTATTTTTGTTTTTATTTTTACTGCCTTGGGAGACTGACCTAGGAAAACATTGGTACGATTTATGTCAGAGAATACTCTGTGTTTTCTCTTCCTTGTTCCTCCTACCTAGTCACATTTTTATTTCTGTGAAGTTATCTCAAAAGGATATACCAAATTTAGTCTGGAAAAACAGAAAAGAATAATAAAGAGTTAATCTTTCCTATATAAAGGTAAAAGAGCATTACATCAGTTTTTCTCTGAATTTGATGAGGGAAAAGAAGAGGTGCTGTATGCTAATTGAACTTATATTTTTGCATATTGTCATCTTATCACCCTATTGAATTGCCTCTTGGGTTCATATAAGATCCATCCAAATTGCCATTTTGTTCACAACTACTGTATCTCATCCAGCAAAATGTCGGCAACAAGCCCATTACCCAGATTTGCCTTCTCATAATATGGGGTATGGAAATATCAGCTAACATTTCTTTAGTGTTTATTATATGCTTTCTGTTAGATGCTTTATAGCCTTTATATCAATGAATCATCTCAATTCTAAGTATTGGTTGGAATGGAGAAAACAGAGATTTAGAATGGATTAACAGATGTTTCCAAGGCCACACATCTGGTAAGGAGTGAAGCAGAAATTCATGCATAAATGTAACTCTATTCTCCATGCTCTCTTTAATACATTATGTTACATCACAATTACTTTTGAATTTTAAAAATCCACATAGGTGAAGGCTAACACTTTTTATAAAGTTAAAGTCTTTAAAAATGTATATTAAAAGCTTTAGAAAAAAATGATGGTATGACATACCTTGGTAGTTCAGTGAGAAAAATATGTTCTCAAAAAAAGAAAAGAAGAAGAAGAAACATGGACAAAGGCAAAAGGATGCGGTGGGTGGGATTAAATCACATAACAATCTTCTGCCTCTTGACAATGTAAATGTTTCATGATTCACATGCTAAACCTTTCTTTCATTTGTGTCACTGTAGACACTAAGCAATGGGTTTTTGTTGACAATTAGCTCTCAGTCTGTTTGGTGTCACTATGTGCACACAACACATTTTAGACATTGGAATCTCAACATGTCATTAATGAACAAGAATTCTGGGTGTTAGAAAGAAATCCCAGAAAAAAATAATTTACAAAATATTTTAGTCATGTTATTTCAAATGTGTCTAAAAAAACCTTCGATATATTTCCAGCATCTCTTTGAGAAGTGCTGACAGGTGTCCTTATTATTGAAGAAACTGTGGTGTTTCTAAAGATCTTTATCTAAGTAATATTTTTAGAATATATGTATATTGCAAATTATCCTTTTAGAATTCAAACTTATTACCATCATAGTAACAACACAGAAGTTAGATAATTTTTATGACAAAGCTCTGATCTATGAGAAATCAAAGGCCACATGTTCTTTTATTCTTTGCATTTTCTATAATCAGAAACAGTCCCTGTCAGTCTTTGTTTAGTTTGCTGAATAATATTCAATAAAAATAGAAAACAATTTACAATTTTAAGGGTAAATAATAGCATGGAATTTAATATGAAATAAAAAAGAAACTAAAATTAATCATGCAAGTTTTTCTGTAAAAGTCTTTACTTATTTCCAAGAGAAATACAATTTAATTTTCAAGTAGCTGTTATTTTATAAGGTGAAAGCAATATAAGACAAATCCTTAAGAATAATTTCCAGAAAAATAATACTTAAAACATTAAAACTTCCTCAGTGAAATTTACCAAGCAACTGACTACAACAAAATGCTTTTTAAATTATCGTGATCAACTATAGAAAAAAAGTACTCTAATATACAGAACTAAAGAATAAATAAAATGTTATTTCCATATTATTGATTTTGCTATGAGCAGAAAAATGTCTACAAATCTCATTAATTCTTAATCTGAAAACCTCTGAGAAATACTCCACAGTTTTTAGAAGTCATTGAAAAAAACAGAATGTAGGTTGTCTTTTATTTCTTGTGTATGTCTCATCTTTGTTCCCCAAGCATGTTGCACTCAGTAGGTGCTTCATAAAAGACTTAATATTGCAGAGAAGAAGTTGGGCTAACACAAAGACTGGCATCTGTAGATATTTTCCAGATAAAGTTAAAGGGCCAGTGAAGGTCATGACATTTTGAAAACATTTCAAGATGAAGGAATTTTTCTTAAGAAAAAAAAAAAAAAATCTATTGTATAATCACTTCCAAAATGATCATCTCCTTCACAAGGAATTTTTTTATCCTTCTTTGAAACTCCCATTCCAAATTCAATGAAAGTTGTACTTAAATGTTTCTATGAAATTTCTCCCGGTTTTCATCAAAATAAAATTTTCCCACTAAGTCAACCTGCGGCATTCCAGGGAACGAACAGGGAGAAGATGCCATTCTTATTCTCTGTCAAACTCCTTTTCCAATTCCTAATTCGAAGCACTGGATCTGAATATATTTGGCGACGACTCTCAAAACATGAAATTTGTTGGCTGATAAGTAATGCTATCTATTCCAGCTTAACTACAAACACAAGAACATTTTTTTGTGTGGCTGCTATGGAGGAGGTATTTTGAACAGCTGCAGCAGCGAATGGAATAAAAAATTGGAGGTCAAATTGTCTTTATTCCAGATTATACAGCTCAGCATTTGTAAGATGCAAACAACACACCATAATGAGCTGTAGGTTTCCTGTTTGCAATTTCCCACAGTAACAATTACCATCACTGCAGTGGTACTCTCCGTGGATTATTTTTGGGCTATTTTAGAGCCAGCCCTTGGGAAACATCTGCTGAATTTGAACTTCACTACCTAAACCACACCACTTCTAATAATACTTCATAATAACGAATATTAATATGAATGATTCCAGTACACACTTTTGAGCACTTATTATATGCAGGCACTGTGATAAGCATGTTGCATGTTACACAATTATTCCACGAGTTAGTTACATTAATATCCCTATTTGAAGGATATAGGACCTGAGGCTACAAAGGTAAACTGACTTGTCATTTACAGAGATGGTGATGTTGATTGTTTGTGGCAGAGTTGGGAATACAATTTAAGTGTTTCTGGCATTTATGGTCTATATACATGTGATTGCCTCACTTGTCCTGATAGCCCCCTCCTCTGAACTTCTTTGGTATTTATGGGCAAACAGCTTACATGATGCTTAATCACAAACTGCTTGCAGTATTAGTTTTGTTTTTCATCCAATATTTTCTTATATATATATACATGTGTATATGTATATATACACACAATATAATAGATAGTATGATACAATAAAATAGATAATATAAGCAAGATGCCAGATAAATAATACTGAAAACAATTGCTACATTTCTTAGGATATAGACTAATAACAATGAGAGGACAAGGAAAGGTAGGCAACTAAGGTTTAAGGATTATGACTTGATATCATATACCATGTGCTTCATTATATAAACAGTAGTAAAAATGCATCATTTCTTTTGCTGTCAAGAACCCCATCTCCCTCCTAAATGCACCATTATTTCCTTTGGGGAAGTTATCTTTCCTTGTTTGGCCTGCTTTCCTAGTGAGAGTTAGTAGAAGCAACTGGATCATCCTCCTCCACACCTTCCACAGAGTCAATTGTCTGAGACTTTATATCTTGAATGTTACTTGCAGAAGCCAGTAAGCCAGAATCGACACAGCCTGTCCTGCTGCTTCACAGTCCTTCAGAGCTCAGAGCTTAGTGTCTTCCATCTTCAAGCCTGCTTTTCCAGCCTCCCAGTGACCCTCTGGAATGCTAACATTTCAAGAACTCCCCCTGTGTTTAAGTCAGCCACAGTGAAGCCAGAACTCCCTGGCATGACCATGCTAGTTGAGTGCATCAGGCTCTCCTCCTGATTGGTTGGGTCTTGAGTCACAGATAGACACTGATAGGTAGAGGATGCCTACTGATAGAGAATGTGACCATCACTCCCAGTCAAAAGCTTGCTGTTAACTGGGGAGAGGGGGAGAAAAAGAACCAGATGAGGCACAGTAAAAGGGCTTCTTAAATTTTCTTATGAGCTCAGATTTTTTTTAAAGGCATGTAAGAATTAGAAAGAGACATAGTTGGGAGTCAAAGAGGTACTTTAAAGCAGTTGAGTTAGTCTAATTCTTACATGTCTTTTAAAAATTTGAGCTTAGGAATCAGAGGATCCTTGCTCAAGGTAAAGAACTGTCACTTATTCCAGGACAGGAAATTGGCAAGTCTTACTACCACGTGACTGCATTTCATAAACTATAGGAGGGGTAGACCTACCTTTTATCTAAGAGTCTAGTAGCTTTATTATTCATTGTTGAATATAACTTGAAGATATCAAAATAATATGTTTGTACCAATTGAAGATAAATGAATGTATATTCATGAAATATGTTAGTTATTTTTAAAAAGAAATACTTATATTTCTTCACTATACTTATATTCTTCATTGTACTTATTCAACTAAGAAATACATTTTAATGCAATATAAACTTTAATGCAATATAAAATGAGCACACTCATTTGTACCACAAATATCTCCCAGACCAATAATGAATGTTTGTCACTAAGAGTTCCAAATGACTTTCATTGATAACAACATTTTATTTTGAGGTGCTTTAAATAGTCCCCTATTGACAGATCACAACTTCTGTTTCTTAGCAACATTTAATTTGTTGTAATGAAACATCTGATTCATGCTAAAGAATTTAAATTACACATATACAAGTCGTTTCTGCTGGAGAGTGAAAAGAGAAATGTTAATTCAGGTTTTGTCTAATGGTAACATATTCTGAAACAGTATGGTCTCAGTTGAGAGTTTTTCCCTGAAAATTTCTTAATTAGTTTTGATTTGTTTTAGAAGTAGAGAAATCACACAAATTCCACAAAAATAATTGTTTTAATAGCTCACAGTCTGTTACTATAGATCACTTAATGAGATGATTTGTAGGGAAGTTCACAGTTAATCAGCCTTTAAAGGAGAGCCAAAGTATACTGCATATACCAAGAAACTGCCAAGACTCCACCAATGTTGGTTAAATTCCAGATGCCTGATGCAAGGTCACAGTGATCACTGTAGCAACACACACTTCTAAGGGATCATTTGACTCCGCTAAAAGTCATTTTTCAATGATTTATATTTGAAACTAAATGATGTATCTTTATTCACAGAGGAACACTTTCTGCAAGCTATTAGGTGAATCTTCTATTTAACAAATATATCTTTGGAAGGTGTACTATTATCTATGGGAAAATACAGGAAATCATTTCAATTACATCATTATATTCAATAACTATTTATTAAGGCTTATTTTGTACTGGTTACAATAGAGACTCAAAGATGCTACACTATGTTCCTGTATTCAGTGAGGCTATTTTTTTCTATCTGAGGACCATATAGGGTCATAAATACCTTAATGAGCTAAAGAAGGGAATGGTTAATGTGAACTGGCAAATTAAGAAAAAGCTTCATGGATAAGGGACTCATGGAGGTATATTTTGAAAGGATAGAAATGCCATAAGAAAAGACCAAGTATAAGAAGAGAAATCGATAAAAGCACAAATACATAAAAACTTGTGCTTACCAGGGATGCAAGGTAGGTCTCAGATCATGAATGACAGAATTAGATGAGCTAATTTTAATAAAATTAATTTTAGATCACAAAAGAACTAAAGTGTGTCTCTTAAAAATGGCACTAGCTCTTTGTGTATGTAGAAGTTTACTTTAGAGAAGGAGAGTTCAATTTGCTGAAGGTCTTTAAGGTAGAGCTTTTTAGTCTAGCTGGTGAAATAGAGTGTTTAGGGGATTTGTTAACCCTCAAAAATTGCATGCAAAATTTTTTGTTTGAATTTTTCTACTTGGTCTGTGACTCCTCAAAATTGTAAATATTGCTGTAAGATCATACAGAACCTATAAATGGGGAAATAGTTTCCCAATTTCAGTAAATTAAATGTCCATCAAATTACTTGCTAAAATCAGAAATCTGAGAGTAAATCTTGACACTATGTTATAAATCAGTATTCTATTTCCAAAATATGAAATCTTTATCTGTCTATCTCTACCAATATCCTTTTTACCTAAATCACCATTTTCTTCTCACCTGGATTAATTCAATTATCTCTTTAAAGGCTTTATCTCCTAATTATCTCTTCTCCATTTTCAGTGTAATTTTTAAGAATATAAATCAGCTCTGAGCTCTTTCTTAAAAATCCTTCAGTGTTATTCTTTGAATTACAATGCAATTCAAATTCTGCAAAAGGGACTACCTACCAATCCCTCCTCTCACCGCTCTCCTCCTGTCTGTGCTCCAGCTATACCAATAATCTGAGTTTTTTTTTCATTTCCCCAAACATAGACAGCTTATTATCAATGCAGGGCCTTTGATACCTTCCACCACTAGCACTTTTCCTGGCTTTAATGTTACTTGCTCAGAGACTCTACTCCAAACAAAAGTCTAAATTACCTCTTGTTATGAATCAGAGCACCTGGTTACTTATCTTTATATTATACATTAGAGAATCTACCATCGTTGTGTTTGTTTCACCTAAGGGGAGACTAGGTAGGACCAGGGCATAAGCTAAACTGAGTCATATCTCATTCATTATCATATACACAACATCTAGAATGATGTCAACCAGCTACTTGATGCTCAAAATGTGTGCTTGAAACAATTAATAAGTTTGCCTTCCCCCAATTTCTCTGCTTATACTTTATAGGTAATGCACATTAGAAGACCACATCATCCACTTGTATTTCCTCAAAAAAAAAAAGGCAAAATATTTTATATTTGTAAGATTTGAGCAGCCAACTTTAGGCAAATAGTAGTCAGAGGGGTAAAGCAGGTTAAAAATTCTGGGATTTTCACCAATGTGTGTGGTAGATCAAATAAGAGATGTCCCCAAATGTTCTTGACCTGATTCCTGAAATCTGTGAATTTTATGGCAAAAGAGATTTTGAAGATGTGGCTAAGGGGAGGGACCTTGAGATGTGGAGATTATCCTGTATTATTATTCAGATGCACCCAATGTGATCAAAAAGGACTTAAAAATGGAGGCAGAAAAGGACAGAGCGAAATGTGACCTCAGAAGAATGGTCAGAGGGAGATGAAACATTGCTGGCTTTAAAGGTGGAGAAAGGGACCATGAGCCTCTAAAAAGTGGAAAAGGCAAGGAAACAGATTCTCTTCTAAAACCTCCAGAAAGGAATGCAGACCCACCGACATCTTGATTTGAGCCCAGTGAAACCTGCATCTGACTTCTACTCACCATAACTGTGTGATAAAAAATCTGTATTTTTAAGCTTTTAAGTGTGTGGTAGGTTTGTTACAGTAGCAACAGAAAATAAAGGCAATGCCTTTAATTAAATGCATTCTGGGCAGCCCTTTACTATTATATACAGCGGTTCCTGAAACTTTTTCAGTCTCTAAGTGTAAAAGTATCCAATAGGGCATATATCCTTCTAAAGATCTAGCAAGTCTTGCTTTTTTTTAAAGATAGTGTGACAGGTCACACCAATGGCCCTAATTGTTCACACTCAGTTAATTCCAAAACAAATAAAATGAATTAGTATCTCATTAGCTGATTGCTACCCATTATGCCTACTTATCAGCAGTTAGTTTTCAGGTTAAATTATAACAGTTTAAAAGGGAGAGAGTTATCAGCTGAAATTCTGAGCACCTGTCACTTTTCAGAGAAACTGTGCCTTATCACCAAACTACTCTCCTCAAGAGTGACACCCAAGCATTTGGCCATAGAACTGTCTCTATTTTGGAAAAACTGAACCATCTGGGTCTAAGGCAGAGAGGATCTTGACAATTAGTTTGCTTTATTTTCCTTACTTTGTTCTTTTTTTTTTTTTGAAAACGAACTGTCTCTCCTTTGATTTGCTACACCTGACAGAATAAACGTCAACGGAAAAAAATCATACATGTCTATTTCCCTACCTTTTTTTGGAGGGGGAATCTTCTGAGTTCTCTCAAAGGTATTTCCTCCACGGTGAAAGAGCATAGAATATAGATCTTAATTTACTTCACTGAAAGAGATATTTCACTGAATTTTCACTCTCAACCCCCCTTTTCTATGTACTAAATTCTTTATGGCATCTTTCCTCTTAAGCCCCTGCTAGCAATTCAACACAGTCAGTGCTTCTGTAAAATGAAATTCTATGGTCTGAATTAAAAGGGGCTTTGGGGAACTTACCTAAACCCCACAACGGCTTCTAAAACTTTTTCATTCAATTACATCCAGTGGGGGAGACAATTCTAAAGCCACAGCCCCATCCTGATATTTCTATACTTATATTTAACTTAAAAATTCATGAAAACTTTGGCTTTTCTGCCTGTATGTATTTGTGTCTACTTTAGTATATATTTGTGTCTACCTCCATTCCCTCCAAAATTTTATGTTTAATAGCTTCGAAGAACATACACTACACATTTATCCATTTCTTAGTTTATTACTGAATTATTCAATTTGAGAAATTTTCTTATATTAGTATGTGTCATTAACTCTCACAGGTAGTATGCATAAATGAGTCAGTTGTGTAAATTTGGCCCAAAAATATCATCAGAAGACAATCTGAAACATGTCATGATGTTAAAAAGGAAGAACCCTTAGGGCTAAATCACTCTATATCTTCATGGGGCTCAGATTTAAATGTAAATAATTTTCAGGAGGGTAGCATACAATGTATGTGGATACTATGTATAGGTCTATGTAGAGTATAATGTATAGTACTATGGCTGCAATTTTCAGAATTAGCACTGAAGCAATGAGACTCAGACAAAATTTGAACAGGATGTTGAGGATGGAAAGGAGTGCCTAGCGGACATTCAGGGAGTGGGGTTGGCAGTTCTGGCCCTTGAAAGTGAAGGAGCCATTTTAGTTCCCAAGGTTAAGCACCTGGGGTTATGCTGAGCTGCTGCCCAGCAGTGTTCTCACACTTCAGGTAGTGTATCAGAATTGCCTGGAGGCTTTGCTCTTCGCCTCCATCCCCAGGATTTCTGATTCAGTAGATCTCCGGCGGGGCTGAAAATGTGCATTTCTAATGAGTTGTAAGCGACGCTGATGTTGCTTTTTCAGAGACAAGACTTTGAGAACCACTGAGCTAGAGGAACTCAGCAGACAAATTTGGTCAGGTTCATTTTTTGGTTTTTAACTAT
Organism: Balaenoptera musculus; assembly: GCF_009873245.2. Classification (NCBI taxonomy): domain Eukaryota; kingdom Metazoa; phylum Chordata; class Mammalia; order Artiodactyla; family Balaenopteridae; genus Balaenoptera; species Balaenoptera musculus. The sequence goes on from NC_045786.1 coordinate 157,347,285, forward strand.
GAATTTGAGAGCTCCCAGGAGGGAAAAACCAGATGTAGTACTGACAGATAAAATACTGCTTTTCTAATCAAAGGTATAGATTTGTGTCACATTAAGCGGCATGAAATGACCCTTTAAGATACATATAAGTATTAGTAACATATATGCAGGGTTAAAATAATAATAGAGAAGCTGTTTAATCATTTTTAAATAGTTATTTTTAACAATGTTGAAATATTTTACTTAATGTTTGATGCCTATAACATTTCAAATTACTAAATGCATAAGTAAGGCACTCTATTTCCTAGTCTTTTTCGGAAATGATATTAACTATTTATTCGTTTAGCAGTCTTGTTTAAATAATTTGTACCTTTTAATGATACTTTAGTTATTTTGAATTCTTTGAAACAGACATTTTATCACCTGTCTGCTTTCACAAAGACTGAATTGTCATGTGGGAAGATTCTATTGTTTTTACCTTTTCAAAGATTACTTCCCACATGAAGTGACTTCGCCCAAGAAATGACATATCTTAATTCCTTTCTTGTTCACTACTTTAAAAGTCAGTGGAGGAATATAGTTCAAAGCCCTGGTTCCCAGGATATACATCTCTACAAAATGCTAAGCTCTGATTTAAATCTTTAATATTCAATTATCCTAACAGATAATTGAGTTTTTCCAGTACTTACCCAGGACAGGACATTATATAGAGACAAAAGGTCCATCTTGAAGATTAGTTAGTGATATGTCAGTTCTTCCTATTTTCTAAAGCCTCTTACAGAACCACACAGCTCTGCCTCTCATTACCCCACAGCTACAACTGAAGAAATTAACATATTGGTGCATGCCCACTCCTCCTGGCATCTTTCAAGTAAGTAGAGGAATGAAGTCCATAAGGAAGAAACTCTCCTAAGCAGCATAACCCACTCACAATGATCTATCATATCAAACTGCCAGCAAAAGTTTATTAGCAAAGAAACCAAAGGAATGATGTATTGTGTAAAGAAAGGAAGAAATATCGCCTTTACCCTCTCCATTCCCAGCCTTCAATATTCAAAAGAAATCCTAGAATATTGTTTTTCTTTTATCTGGTACCTAGAAAGAAACTAAAGCACATTTGGACTGTGAAAAGCTATGTCAGGATATTAAAATTTATTTGATTTCCTGTTATGTACATTTATAAGTAGTCATGTATGCACAAATTTATGTAGTTAGGGACAAGAAACAATTTTGTAAATATCAGTCTCCTGAGACCATATTGCTATGGTCTTCCCTATGTAATTTTTGCTATCTTTCCTTTGGTCAATTTCCTTGTCTATATTTTATCACTTGAATAAACTATTTTTTTCTTTTTTTGTGATATTGCCACCTTCCCAAAATTAAAGCTATTAACTCTACATGCATAGGTCTGGAAGTTGATTTATTCACATACACCAATCTAATTTTCCTGCTGTTGATGATCTTAAAAAGTTGGCATAAGATTTTCTTCTGGGTGCAGAAGTTCCTCATGTTTCTATTATAGATAATATTCTTTTATAACAAGAAAGAGAGGAAATTTAAAAATATTTTATGTTTGGGGGCAGAGAATACTATTTAGAATTGCTGCTGCATGACCATGAGGCAGAACCAAGGAACACATGTTGGGGGACAGAGTGGCAAGTAACTAACTGTATCCAAAACACACATGTTTTCTTCTGATGATGCTCCAAAAACATGTTTTAGATAAAATCCAAATATATCCACAGCCATTTCCAAAACTTAAAGTTTTTAGTTATTTTAGTTTTCCATTTGAACTGAACTTCATGCAATTCTAAACTATTGGAAATTCGAATAGGACACCCTATACAAAATCTGTGGTTGTTGAGATTTAAAGCTAATTGTATACATTCAAGGAGTTTATGCAGTTCAAATATTTGACAGTAGGTATATACAATGCTGAAAATATAGAGGCTAACAGAGCTATCAGTTAGAGACCAACTGTCATACAGCAACCCTTATTGTCTCTGAGTAACTGTATGAGGAAGGTATAAGAGAGAAATGGGAGAGGGAACCAAAATACCTATTTTGTTCTAGTACTTTAAATAATCCAAATTAAAATAAGATGGTCTTAATATAAGATCAGTTTACCTATGTAATCTTGTCCTGATGTGTTAAAACCATAGGTTTATTGCACCCTGTCATTATATCAGTAAATACTATCTAGGTTTGTAATAATTTTCAGAAATTTTGTTTTTAATATGTAAGGTAAGTAAAAATCTTTTCCTCTATTGACTTTGTTAATTTCTTTTACATTTTTTATTGAATCTTGGTAGGTAGTTCAATTACATGAGCACACTAAATACATCTCTCTATATTGAAATTTGTGGTTTGAAATCATCAGTGTGAACTTCAGTCTTTTGTGTTTTGGTTAATAAAAAATATAAAATTTGAATAACAAATCATACTAAAATGTTATTAGAGTCTTTCATGCTTTACTTTCTAACAGTAAATGAATACCACAAGAGGAAGCAGAAAAATAATGAAGTTCCTGTAATCTAACAACCCCTGGTAAAATAGACTGTTTCTTTGAAGAAATCAAAAGTGCCACTTATAGTTTTATCTCAGACTCAATTTTTGAATGTTAATTATTAAGTATCCTGGGGAAAATGTTTCTTGCATATCAGGTTGGATTCTAGTTCATTGGCTACATAAGTAGTGATTTTACCTAAGATACGTGTGATTAATGATGTAATTTACCCAGGCTACAGAGAAACAACCCAAAAGACAAAAGAAAAGTCCAGCTTTTAACCACAAATGATATATGATGGTCTTCTGATTTGAATAAGAAAGGTAACTCTCCATAAAATATTTATTTAAGGGCTCCCAGATTAACTATTTTGATGGAAATGACTGATCTATTTTAATAAACTGGATCAATTCATCCAAACAACCAATTTTAATTATTTTTTTTACTTTGATCATTAATTAGAGAATGATTTATATGGCATAGCCAAGACATAGTCATAAAAACAAATGCATTCTTCACAAGTAATTTTTTTTAAATGCCATCTGAGATGAAAAACAGAATAAAACTGTTGCCCACCTTTCCCCGAACTTTCTATATTGCGTTCATTAATGTTTGTTCCAGCTTTAATGTAAATTTCCAATGATAATATGAGATTAATAATATCACACCTATTTTTAATTTTAGCCTTCAGGCTTTGGTTCCTACTTTATACATTAAATGCAAATAAAATTGTATAAAATTTCACACACTCACCTGCAAACTAACACATGTGTGTGTCTGAATCAGAAGAAAGGAATTGACAGAAAACTTACTTTTAGGGAAAATAACAAAATTTTTGATATAGGCCCTACTTGTTTACTGAAAAATCTAAGTAAAAAGTTCCTTCTGGTGAAGTAATTATCAAAGCAAATATATAGGAGGCATTTCAATGTTAATCAAAAAACTATTTATTATCACAAACCTTTCTTTCAGATAGATAAAGCTGAATTTTAGTTTTTAGTTTATGCCAGTTCTTCATAATTGCCAATGTACCTACACAGGCAACTGTCTATTCATACAAAGAGTAGACAAGAGAACTTGTTTTGTCAGTATGAGCATATGGAGAGCTGGCTAGATCACTGAACATACACAAACCCTAATTCCCTGAAAAATGGTTCAATAATACCACAGTTTCAATAAAAGATTCAGGCATGGGTTTCCTTTAGAATTTCCCCTCCTGTCACACATTCTTAGTTGAATTCGGTACTTGAACTTTATCACTATTTCAAAACATCAGTATGTTCAGCGTCAGCTACTATAAGCTTAGAATTGGTGATATTAATGCAAACCCTTGGTGTCCAGGATCCCTTCTTTCACAGATTCCCTCATCCCCACCTCAACCTTCCCCACCCCAGACACTTGGCCCAAATTAAGTTCATGTTATCTCAGTTCTTCTACTTTCTAGATTTCTTCCACCGATAATAATGCATCACCAAATCCAGGAATCACGCCCTAAATTCTGGTCCAAAGGACTGGGCTTTTGAAATTTAATGCTTGCCAGTGGTTGGGACTGAGCCTCCTCTTAGCAATTTGCTCCTTACCACATGGGCCATCCAAAACAGGACCTGACTTTGAACAACTACCGAAACCTCTAGACAGTTAGTTACCTGAATTCAAATAACATGTTTTATCCTCTGTATCATTCTCCTTTTATTTGTCTACTCTTGGTCCTCTGGTCTCCAGATGTCTATCACATCTTAGGAAGCTGCTATATTTCATTCACCTCTTTGAAAAAGGAGAGGTGGGAAGAAGATTTAGATGTGAAAGCAAGAGTCTGGAGCTGAGAATATGTAAGTATCAGTAAAAATTCAGGGGTTTTCTTATTGAAGGTTAAGCAAAATACTCTTTGTATTCTTTTCAGTAAAGTATTTTTAATTCAAAAAAATTATACGCTATTTTTTTACTTTCAAAAATTTGGAAAATTCTGGCCTGACTCCAAAACTAAGAGATGAAGGGGAAGGGAGAGAAATAGAGCACAGCTGCTTGCATACAAGTAATGAAGACAAAAAATTAAGAGCTTCCTTCAAGTGGAAGGTAACACTTCCGGAAAAGAGACTGGTCAAGCTTTACACAACTACATCTTCCCACATAGAGTGACTGCCTTTCAAAGCTCTCCCCTGACTTCCCCTCAGGTAAGATTGCATTTAATCTATCGGTGTTTGCCTTTTGAGGGTGAGAGTCTCCTAAACATCTAATAAGAAATGACATTATCAGAATATAAAACTGCTATTTATTTTGTTTTATTGTTTTTACCTTTCATTTAAAACATAATCATCTTTTCTTTCTGCCCATCTATTAGTTCTATTTTGTTGATAGCTAAATCGAGGACAAATATGAAATCAAATTATCTGGTTAAAAATGTAGCTTCAAATAAAATTCATGCTTGTGACGACTGACACTCAGTGGCATCTGGAGAAGAAATGTGCTGTTTCTAGCTCACACTGATTAGGGAAAAATAATGGATATTAAATCAGTACACTAGCCCTAAATAAAATGAATTTCCCACTTAGTCGCATTTTGAAAATGATAATGGCTTTTCAAGTTTTATGATATATAAAATACTACCAATGATATATAAATTACAAGTGAAATGGAAAAAAAGAAAGGGAAAAGAAAGATACTGGCCCCTTTGGTCAGTATCACACCAGACAAGTTTGTTAATAGGAGACTGACATTTATGAAACTGTAAATCTTAGATGGATATTTAGTAACTGCAAGTTTCATTAAAGATTTCTCTTTGTATAATGTTTTAAAGTTATCAATTGATGTTGGATATTATCCCATTTTTTACAAATCCCTATGAGTAGACATAGTAACGATAGTATACATAGCAGATCATCTCCATTTTTAGAGGAGAAAACTGATGCCTTGAGATATTAAGCTGTTTGTCTTGGTGATGTGGATACCATGTACAGTTTGAGGAACTGAAGAAGTCTCTGATTATCGGCTCCTTCCTTTGCATTCCCTCTGGGTGGAAGGGACATGAACGCAATAGCACTGAGCATCAAAATGTTCTCTCTTCCCATTGTTTCTGAATTCCTATAGCAACTACCATCTGCTTGAGAAACTTTCTAAGGATATAAACATTGTGCGTGTCATATCCATATACTTAGATTTATGAAACAGATATTTATTGAGAATCTAAGCTGTGAAAGACACAGTAAAGGTCACAAAAAATGAATAATGACATTTTCCTGCCCTCAGTGAGCTCTCCATCTAGTAAGGAAGATTAAAAAAAAAATACAAACATAAGGGGAAAAAAGCAATCTAGTGAGTAAAAAGTGGAGAAAAATCCATTTGCTGTATGAATCAGATGAGGAAGACAGAACCTCCAAATAAGCACAACACAACTGTGTTTCAAAAAATTAAAAAATATAAACATGAAATACAAAGATCATGGTACTATCAGGCTGAGGGAATAACATGACAAAAAAAATCATGGGAACAGGAATATCTGAGGACAGTTTAATGTGGAATGCAGAATATTTGAAGGCAAATAATGGTAAGTAAAATTGGAAGGGTTGGTGAAGGCATGGACGTCTTTGTACATCAGTCAGGATGTGTTTCCAGTTAAAAAGGCAATGGAGAGTTCTGAGGGATTTTTTCTTTGTTTGTTTTTGTTTTTGTTTGAATGGGAAGTTAAGTGATGAAATCACTTTGTTAAAAATAAAGAAATAAAGCTGCCTAAATACTGTTTTAGTTTAAAGAATGCAAATACTCTGGGATTGGAGAGCCATGTTAGGGTGGCAACTGTAATAATCTGGACCAAAGGTAATGACCAGTCCATACTAGACAAGGGGAATAGTGAGGGGAAGACGAGTTTGTAAACTGCTGTCAGGACAAGTCAAGCACATTTAGGGACTGACTAGACATCAGGACAAAGGGGACAGAGTTACAAATTATTGATTTTTCTCCTCTAGTTGACTGGAATAATGCCACTGCCTTTAATAGGAACAGAAAATCCCATGGAAATCTGAATTGAACAGAAATTGATGGATTCCATTTTTAAGAAACCTAAGAGAAGAAGTATCTTACACTCAAAAATAGGGAGAATGTTTTTAAATATGACAGGATTCATTCAAAGTTGTCAAGGAAAACCTCCTGTGTTCCCCTTTACTCTCACATGAGTACTACACTCACAGCACTTCTGATGCCAGATGCATGGGTTTATTCCCACACCAGCCAGTTCTTGGATACCAGCTGGGCATTCTACGATTCAGTGCAATTCTGACACTATCTACCTGGAGTTAGCATTATATCCCACAAATGAAGGGTTCAATCTGAGGAGACTGCCCCTTTGGATGACAATTCCAAATAACAGGTTGTCTCCACTACTTCTGAACAACCAACTATAAATAGGGGTTCCACAACCCTTTCCTAGTTTTCCATAATGTGCCAGAACATCTCACAGAACTCAGGGAAATACTTACTTATATTTACCAGTTTATTATATAATAAAGGATATGATATAGGATACAGATGAACAGCCACAGGAAGAGATACACAGGACAAGGTCCCTGAGAAGTTGAATGCAACACCCTCCCAGTACATGGATGTGTTCACCAATCCAGAAGCTCTTCAAATTCTGTTTATTGGGATTTTTATGGAGGTTATATCATGTAGGCATGATTCGTCATTAACTCAGCCTCCATCACTTCTGCCCTTACTGGCTGAAAATTCCTAGCGTCTAATCATGACTTCGTCTTTCTGGTGACCAGCGCCCATCTTGAAGCTATCCAGGAGCTCACCAAGAGTTGACTCATTAGAGCAAAAGACATCCCCATCACCCAGAAAATTCCAAGGGATTTAGGATCCCTGTGTCAGGAACTAGCGTCAAAGATTAAATATTAGAACAAAAGATACTCCTAATGCTCTTACCACTTAGGGAATTGCAAGGACTTTAGGAGTTCTGTTCCATGAACTGGGATAGAGACCTATATATATATATATTTCTATTATAATTATCAATTAGTATTTTTCTTGAAATGAAGATATTTTGATTAGACAACTAGAGAAAAAACTCTGAATTCTTAATAGGGTCAAGGAAAAGTATTATCCAGTTGTGTTCTTACAGACAGGATCTGGTTATGTTAATTCATCTTTTTATCCACAGGTCTAAAGTAAATGCACCATCTATCTAACGGTTGATTGATGAGTTTGCCTTCCAAATCGAAAAGAAATATTTCTCACATTCCACTGCATTCCCATGTCAGATTTAAAGCATACAGTGTATTTAATTTTTTACCAATGTGCCAAATGGGGCTTATCAGAACATGATATTTGGGATCCATGCCATGGGGCCATCTTATAAGTGAAAAAGCTTTATAATGAGGTACTTCTGCTGCTGTGGCTGCCAGGAATAAATTCTTCAGTGAGGACTAAGCAGAGAGGCATTATGCCAAATTTCACACCAATTCAAATTGTATTTGGACTAACCCTTAGGGATGGAATTGATTTTCTGTAACAGAGTTTTACCACCACTGAGAATATTCAAAAGAAGACACTGTAGGCAATTCTAAAAACAAATTCCTGAACTGTTTTGTGTGATGACAACCTGATTGGAATAAATTTAGAGCCTCCCATGGTGACTATTTTGAAGGATCAAATATTCCTTGGACATAGACTTTCCAGTACTTTTGGTAAAAAGTCTATTTTATGATTTTATTATAATATACATGCATGTAAATACAAAGCCTGTCTGCAAACACACACACACCCCTGAAGACACACTGCTCTATTTGATATTTGGCAGATGTCATATTACTTTTTCAAATGTTTTAAGAATAGCACACTAAAACACATCCTTCCCAGTATGCAACCCCATGTGAATTTTAAGGAGTACAAAGTCTACCTTTGATTCATTTATACTTTAACTCATCAAAATGTCATGCCATGAGAGACATTTGATGTGCAAAAGACAGCTGGTTACTTCTCCAGTCTTTCCTTTCTCAGACACAAAATAACAATCTTAGCTAATTATAAACAAAACTACCTCCTTGTAAGATTTAGATCAACTCAAAGCTGAGGGGGAAAATGTTCTTTAAGTGTGCTGTATGTTGAGAGGAAAAGAAAAAGAAAGCAAAACTAGGGAATATCAGAACTAAAGAGTCATTTAGTTTCCTGCCCTTAATTATCAGATGAAGTAATAAGCAAGAAAAGCAGGAAGCAGGAAGATGGAGTGCCTTAGCCAGGGTGTTCTTGCAGGTTTGGGCCAGAACTAAGAGTGAGTCCTTTGTTGCAAAATCTAATTCTTCTTCCACTAGATAATAATGACTTTTCAAAGAAATCTATACCTATACATGAACAAATACACACCTATATATAGAGAGAGGATAAGTATGTATGCATATATATGTGTGTATATGTTTGAGTGTGCATGTTTGTGTGTGCATGTGTGTGTATGTTTGTGTGTGTGTGCATAGATAGATAAATACACAGACATGTTGACAGATAGACAGACTAAATTTTAAGGGTGGAACTGATTTTCTGGAACCAAATTTTACCACCACTGAGACTATTCAAAAGAAAACCCTGTAGGCCTTGTGAGCAATTTCTCATATACCTATAATTTATATAATCTTCTTATGACTCATATGATGCTCATCTAATTCATGTAATATTTGTATGATTTCATATATATGAATATAAAATAAACTTTGAAAATAATATTCTTTGAACTTTTGCTCAAATCATATTACAATTCAAATCTTAATGGGTTTTGTCCTAAGCCAAAAAGGTTTTTTGACGGGGCAGGAGGCAAGTGTGTCTGTGAAAATCTTAATGGTATAGTTATAAATTTCCTTTTAGAAAAGAATAAAATGTGGTATTTCTGTCAACTTTAGGAAACATTAGAATGCCTTTGTCTTGAATGACTGTCTTTACCTCTCTATATGATTACTTACCCAGGCACATGACCTGTCTATAGATCAAACCTAAGGTCAGTGCTAAAGGCAACCTAAATATGCACAGATTTATAATCTAATTTTGCTTCAATTCCAAGCAAAACGATTTTCCAATTTTGACTGAGGTCTCTTTTTTTTTTTTCTTCTAATTGATGTCATTACTATCTGTCTATGGAACTGAACATGCTTGAATTCCTTGGATAGGTGAGAATACAATCTCCCACGGGAACAAAGCATTAGCAATCGACAGAATTTATCAGAACTATTGACTTTGGCAAATCACAAGGTAGGTATTATAAACCAGTATAAAATCATGTAGGTTATCAGTGAAAGAATTCCCAATGGTTGTTACTGGATCATCAATGGATAAGAAAATTCTCATGATCCCTCCCCCTCCTCCTCAAACAGAGATAATAATAACAGTTCAGAGAGAGTGCTCACTAAAGTGTTTCCTGGCTTTGGTATTTCTGTTTTAGTAAAATATGATTTTGAAACTTTAATCGGTAATTTATTACTAATTAAGAGCACAAGTTTTAGAATGCGGTTGAGTTTGGTTTAAATGCTGGCCTGCTACTTATTAGCTAAATAATTGGTTTTGATTCTATACAGTGCTAGACATTGTGCTACACTCTGAAGGTACAAAGATATGCACATTGACCTCACAGCAGCCTTCCAGAGCTTCCACTCAGTGGAACAGAGAAGCATGCCCCCAAGGAGTCACAGAAATGATTGTAAAGTTACAACTGGGATGAATATGACAAAAGAGAGGTATTCACGGTATAGGGATGTATAATGAAGGAAGTGTGGGTTCATTAGCAATGAGCTGAGATATGGTAGGCACACAGGAGTCACCCAATAAAAGAAAGAAAAGAGTATTATGCTTTAGGTAACAACCACCATGGCCCCCAAGGTACAAAGAGCACTGGCTGATACAGGAACAGAAAGTTAAACAGTGTGCCCAAGGGAAAACATACATATGTACGTGTATCTGTGCATGCACATGCACACATGCCTTCATGTAAAACATACATATTTTTAAACATAAAATATAATCATACTTTATAAATTTTTTCTGCAATGTGCTTTTAAAAATAAATTTATAGATCATAGATATTTTTCTTGTCCTTTCATATATATCTGTATTATCTACATCATTCATTTTAATTATTGTCTTGGGTTCCATTAGGTTGAGCACCATAATTTATCTATTTTTCTATTGATAAAAATTTAGGGCATTTTCTAGTTTTTAAATTACAATAATCCATCAGTAAATGTTCTTGTACCTATATTTGAGTTCAATCATGTTAATATTTCAGTTAGATTTTTTTTTTAATTGGGGTATAGTTGTTTTACAATGTTGTGTTAGTTTCTACTGTACAGTGAAGTGAATCATATGTATATGTATACATATACCCCTTCCTTTTTGTATTTCCTTCCCATTTAGGTCACCACAGAGCACTAAGTAGAGTTCCCTGTGCTATATAGCAGGTTCCCATTAGTTATCTATTTTATACATATTAGTGTATATATGTCAATCCCAATCTCCCAATTCATCTCACCCCCACCTTCCCCCCTTGGTGTCCATATGTTTGTTCTCTACGTCTGTGTCTATTTCTGCCTTGCAAACAGGTTCATCTGTACCATTTTTCTAGATTCCACATATATGCGTTAATATATGATATTTGTTTTTCTCTTTCTGACTTACTTCACTCTGTATGACAGTCTCTAGGTCCATCCACGTTTCTACAAACGTGGACCCAATTTCGTTCCTTTCTCTGGCTGAGTAACCTTCCATTGTATACGTGTACCACATCTTTATCCATTCATCTGTCAGTGGGCATTTAGGTTGTTTCCATGACCTGGCTATTGTAAATAGTGCTGCAACGAACATTGGGGTGCATGTGTCTTTTTGAATTATGGTTTTCTCTGGGTATATGCTCGGTAGTGGGATTGCTGGGTCATATGGTAATTCTATTTTTAGTTTTCTAAGGAACCTCCATACTGTTCTCCATAGTGGCTGTATCAATTTACATTCCTACCAACGGTGCAAGAGGTTCCTTTTCTCCACACCCTCTCTGGCATCCATTGTTTGTAGATTTTTTGATGATGGCCATTCTGACCGGTGTGAGGTGATACCTCATTGTAGTTTTAATTTGCATTTCTCTAATAATTAGTGATTTTGAGCATCTTTTCATGTGCCTATTGGCCATCTGTATGTCTTCTTTGGAGAAATGTCTCTTTAGGTCTTTTGCCCATTTTTGGATTGGGTTGTTTATTTTTTTGATATTGAGCTACATGAGCTGTTTGTACATTTTGGAGATTAATCCCTTGTCCAATGAATCGTTTGTAAATATTTTCTCCCATTCTGAGGGTTGTATTTTCATCTTGTTTACAGTTTCCTTTGCTGTGCCAAAGCTTTTAAGTTTCATTGGGTCCCATTTGTTTATTTTTGTTTTTATTTTCGTTACTCTAGGAGGTGGGTTAAAAATGATCATGCTGTGATTTATGTCAAAGAGTGTTCTTCCTATGTTTTCCTCTAATAGTTTTATAGTGTCAGGTCTTACATTTAGGTCTTTAATCCATCTGGAGTTTATTTTTGTGTATGGTGTTAGGGAGTGTTCTAATTTCATTCTTTTACATGTAGCTGTCCAGTTTTCCCAGCACCACTTACTGAAGAGACTGTCTTTTCTCCATTGTATATTCTTGCCTCCTTTATCATAGATTAGTTGACCATAGCTGCATGGGTTTATCTCTGGGCTTTCTATCCTGTTCCAGATGCTTCAGTTTGATTGTCAGACTCTTGCTTATAATTATATTTTGAACACAGACAAAATCGCCTGTGCCCTTCTGGGAATTTTGGTTTAATGAGAGGTCAATAGTCATATGAATAAATTCATAATTAAAGTATTGGTAAACATTCTGAAGGGAAGTAAAGCATTCTATAAGACTGGGGAACCTGATTTCAACAGGTGCAATGGGTCAGGAATGGCATCTTTTATGCTGAGACAGAGCAGTAGAAGTTAGCTGGGTGAGGCTGGGATCTGCGAGGATTCAGAGAAGAGAGAAAGGCAATCTTATCTCCAAAAGGTGGCTAAAGACCTGAGCAGGAGCGTGGTGAGTTTGACGAATGTGTATAACTGGACCATACCCTAAAGAGAATGCCAGGAAATGAAGAAGAGAGAAGTAGGGCTTAGCTATGCAAAGCCTTATGATTGTACCTTGTTCTTTGTGTACTGAAATTATCGGTTCTGTTTTATTCTTTCCTGTCCCATTTGAATTATTGAAGTTGACTAACTGGGCAGCTGTCTTGTAAGTGCTCTGCATCCTTTCTACATTTACATTTTCTTTAAGCCACCCACTTACAAAGACCACAGGCTGCACAAAACAATCACCAGGAGCTGGAGAGCTTAAAAAACAAAAACAAAACAAAACACAAAACCCTGATGCTTTGACCCACCCACCTCTATAAATTCTGATCTAGTCAGTCCAAGGCAAATCCAGGACATCAGTATTTCTTTTTTAAGTTCCTTGAGTAGAGCCAAGTTTGAGAATTAATGTTTTAAGGCAGTGATTCTCAAACTATAATGTGTGTATGGATTACCTATAAATCTTGTTAAAATGCAGACTCTGATTCAGTAGGTCTCGGGTGGGCCTAAGGTTATGCTTTCCTGATATGCTCCCAGTGATGCTGAAGCTGCTAGAATGGGATCACACTCCAAGTAGCAATGATACAAGGGACTCAAAGTCAGGCTCATGGTCATATAATCAATTGCCCTTCTAATCCCAGCTGGGGAGGAGGAGGTGGGGGAGAGATGATACATGGGGTCAGGAGACCTAAATTTTATGTATCTATAATTAATAAATAACTATGATTTATAAGTCTAATTTATAATTTTTAAATTTATGACTCTTGTCCAAATCACTTTATCTTACATACAAACTGAAAAAATACATATTTCAAAGGTCTTTCTGGAAGACCAAGTGAGAGAGAAATCTGAATGTATTTAATAATATGTTATTATTACTACAACTACTGCCACCAAGTGTAATTATTATTGTTATCACAGCACTCAATTATTGGGCATCTACTGTGTACCAGACAGTACTTTGGTGCTTTTCCCATATATTGATCCTAGCTTTATTATCCCTGTTTTACATAGGAATAATCTGGCCTGCATGGGTTAAGCTGCTTATAAACTATTTAGAAGTTTGCTAATATATTTTATATATTATTTAATATGCTATCATTATTATATTCCTTGGAGGTCCTGTGGATCGCTTTGATTTAACTGGCTGCTGCTTCTTTTGATCCCTCACATTTTTCTGTTCCTAGTTTATTAAACTATCCAACCTGAAGTTATCTTTCACTGAGGAAGTAGGGACAAAATGTATCCAGAAAATGGTTCTTAAAAGAAAAACAATCCTCTGTTCTCCTCTCCCATTTCCTGTGTGTGCACAGGCATTCATACGATGCATTAAGATTTAGCTCCTGTCAATGGACACTTAGGTTGCTTCCATGTCCTGGCTATTGTAAATAGAGCTGCAATGAACATTTTGGTACATGACTCTTTTTGACCTATGGTTTCCTCAGGGTATATGCCCAGTAGTGGGATTGCTGGGTCGTATGGTAGTTCTATTTGTAGTTTTTTAAGGAACCTCCATACTGTTCTCCATAGTGGCTGTATCAATTTACATTCCCACCAACAGTGCAAGAGTGTTCCCTTTCCTCCACACCCTCTCCAGCATTTATTGTTTCTAGATTTTTTGATGATGGCCATTCTGACCGGTGTGAGATGATATCTCATTGTAGTTTTGATTTGCATTTCTCTAATGATTAATGATGTTGAGCATTCTTTCATGTGTCTGTTGGCAATCTGTATATCTTCTTTGGAGAAATGTCTATTTAGGTCTTCTGCCCATTTTTGGATTGGGTTGTTCGTTTTTTTGTTATTGAGCTGCATGAGCTGCTTGTAAATCTTGGAGATTAATCCTCTGTCAGTTGCTTCATTTGCAAATATTTTCTCCCATTCTGATGGTTGTCTTTTGGTCTTGTTTATGGTTTCCTTTGCTGTGCAAAAGCTTTTAAGTTTCATTAGGTCCCATTTGTTTATTTGTGTTCTTATTTCCATTTCTCTGGGAGCTGGGTCAAAAAGAATCTTGCTGTGATGTATGTCATAGAGTGTTCTGCCTATGTTTTCCTCTAAGAGTTTGAGAGTGTCTGCCCTTACACTTAGGTCTTTAATCCATTTTGAGTTTATTTTTGTGCATGGTGTCAGGGAGTGTTCTAATTTCATACTTTTACATGTACCTGTCCAATTTTCCCAGCACCACTTATTGAAGAGGCTATCTTTTCTCCCCTGTATATGCTTGCCTCCTTTATCAAAGATAAGGTGACCATATGTGTGTGGGTTTATCTCTGGGCTTTCTATCCTGTTCCATTGATCTATATTTCTGTTTTTGTGCCAGTATCAAACTGTCTTGATTACTGAAGCTTTGTAATATAGTCTGAAGTCGGGGAGCCTGATTCCCCCACCTCCATTTTTCGTTCTCAAGATTGCTTTGGCTATTCGGGGTCTTTTGTGTTTCCATACAAATTGTGAAATTTTTTGTTCTAGTTCTGTGAAAAATGCCAGTGGTAGTTTGATAGGGATTGCATTGAATCTGAATGGATAAAGAAGATGTGGCACATATATACAATGGACTATTACTCAGCCATAAAAAGAAATGAAATGGAGGTATTTGTAATGAGGTGGATGGAGTTAGAGTCTGTCATACAGAGTGAAGTAAGTCAGAAAGAGAAAAACAAATACAGTATGCTAACACATATATACGGAATCTAAGGAAAAAAAAAAAAAAAAGGCCATGAAGAACCTAGTGGCAAGATGGGAATAAAGACACAGACCTACTAGAGAATGGACTTGAGGATATGGGGAGGGGGTGGGGTGAGATGTGACAGGGTAAGAGAGTGTCATGGACATATATACACTACCAAATGTAAAATAAATAACTAGTGGGAAGCAGCCGCATAGCACAGGGAGATCAGCTCGTTGCTTTGTGACCACCTAGATGGGTGGGATGGGGAGGGTGGGAGGGAGGGAGATGCAAGAGGGAAGAGAAATGGGAACATATTGTATATGTATAACTGATTCACTTTGTTATAAAGCAGAAGCTAACACACCATTGTAAGGCAATTATACTTCAATAAAGATGTTTAAAAAAAAAAAAAAAGATTTAGCTCCAACTCTTTTCTCTGCTATTAGCCTCACAGCTGTGATATTTACACTATATTCTCCCTTTCCAGAATTATCCAGAAAAATCATTTATTTTATACCACAGTGCATGAGCTAAATCTTTTTTATCTCAAATAATTTAGAGACCCCAATATACACATATAATGCTGTGATTTATTCTATATTTACTGAAATGTAATATTAGCTTAATTCTGGTCTTTTTATAGTTGGAATGTATAAGTTTATATGTTTTTAATGCATCTTTTTTTTTTTTAATGTTGCCACTTAAGAAAATAAACTAACAGTACTCATATATACTTTTCCTTTCCTTTTGGCCTGGTTTGCAGGTGTGCTGTGGCATTCAAATTCTTGTGGTCTTGGCATGTCTTCAGAGTACAGAGGATTACTGTTTTGTGGAATTGAAAGTATATAATGTAATTAATATTCTTGTTTTACTGTGTTAGTGATAGTAGAGAATTTATGATTTTTATTTTAGGTGTGAAGTTATACTTTAAAATAGTTTTAAAACAGAGATGTACAAAGAACCCTCTGGTTCCTTATTGCTATTAAGAGATGTTATTAATACTTTACATATTAACTTATTCTCCTAAGAATAGAATGTCTTTTTCTTTGTTTAAGATCCAAAACAAAAAGACCTTTTCACCCAGCATGATTCTATATCACTCTTTGTCTCTTCTACCTACTGTTCATAACCCCTTCCTGGTTTCACACAACTATAAATGTATGAGAAAAACACACCAAAAATATGACAGAGGTGAGTAAATGCATTTGGAGGGTATCAAATCTTCAGAGATGAAATGATATATTTAGTCAACTCTCTGCCTCTGTGTGTTTTGCAATTGCTAGATATTCAGAAGTATTTCAAGAAGTGACTTAATTTTCCACATTCTGTCAGGGCATTTAAAAGTATGTTAGCCAAGAATGTGAATTTCTTCTGGGGTTTTTTTTTTTTGATATGAGAAATGTTTCTGAAAGTAGGGTGTTGTTTCACATAAATCTCAACAGAATTTTGCACATAATTCTTAAAGACAGAGAGAGAGAGAGGAAAGGAGAGGAGAGGGAGGAAAAAGAGGTCATACACTATACATCATTTAAGAATTAAGCAAATTTCATAGCACAAACTGAAGGGCTGAAAGATTAGAATGCAATTCTGAAGAAATGATAGAAATTTCAACCTGTTACATATTTTTAGCACGCATGGTGAGAGGACATCAGGAAAGGAATTACGAGGAGGGAACTAAGCTGAAATTATGCCTATTCTCTTTAAATTAGGGCACATATTTTGATGTTAATCTGGACAGGGATTCCTGTCTTTTGGAGTAAATACATAAAAATCGTTATTGGTTCTCTTTTGGGGACTTTTGAAGATCATGTGGCAAATTACAGATGGAAAAAAAAAAAAAAACAGTCTCTGTTTTCAGCAAGCTTTCCGCGACATCTCAATACCAGGGAAAGGAAAGATATTTTGGCCAAGCATTTCATTCAGTGCACTCGACAAATAATCTGACTTTCTCAGGCAAAACACAAGGCATAACGAGTGGGTGGAAGTTTCTAAGTCAGAGCTTCAGGTTGTGGAAGTAATGCAAGAAAGAGGAAGAGTTGCTGGACAGAGGCCAGGGTGAAAATGAGCTGGGGAAAATGTAGAACAGAACACTTCCACCAAGAAATTAGGAATACTTGAAGGGTCATCCAGGCAAGAAGATAGAACAGATCTGTGTGACAGGTATCTTGGATAACTAACCATGGGCTTCCAAATAAATGGAATGGGAATATGCAAATACTAAAAAAAAAAACAGAAAAATGTTTTTGGAGGATTACATCTTTTTGATCAATCCAAAAAGATTAGATAGCATAGATGTGATCATTTATGCCTTCAATACTTCTTTTCCCTGAAAATCTGAGAATGCTTGCAAATTGTAACATATAATTATTGCTATTTTTAATATTAATATTATCATCACTATCATCATGAATATAATTACTCTGAGTCCCTATTGTTTTGAAATATTTTCTAAATCATGACATACCTATAATAAAATGCATTAACTAATCTGGTACTAATTGTATATTTAAAGTGAAACTAAAATTCTTGGTCCGCTGCATAGTACTTCCATTATAATCTGCTAACATCTTCAGTCTGGCATATTTTAGAGTAGTTAAGAGTAGGTTGTCCAGGAAGAAAAGTCAGGGGCCAATTCAACTCAGGGCTTGGCTTCAAAATCAGGCCATACTTGGAGTAATGTGTCTAAACTTCCCTCATGTAAGAATTGGACATTGATAAACAAAACCCTCTGAATGAAGGGGTCAAGGTGGAGATGGAGGTGGGGGAGAAGTGCACTGTACATAATTTGGTTGCCTGAGAAGTTAGGAGCAAAATGAGGGAGAAATTTGCTGGCACATGGACAGCAAAATCTGGCAGTATCTGATTGATACAAGTAGCCATACCAAATTGTCAGGCCTTTCATTATGTATGTTTTCAAAGGGACACTGAATTTTAAAACTACAGCAATATATTTGTGTGCCATATTTACCACTTGATCACACCCTATATTAATGTTCTAAAATGTGAACAATTATAAAGGAAATTTTTTCTTACTTTTCACTTTACTTCAAATAATTTTCAACAGGCAATACTTAACCAAAACCAGCTGTATCTTCAAGTCCCAATCATTATTATGAAGTCATTTCTAAGAGTGCTTTGATTACTTTAATGCGGTTTAATTTTGAACATTCTAGTAAAATCTTATACAGTACACAAATGGAAAAGCCTAGTTAGTCTCAAAAAAGTCTTTAGAGCACATTTTTCCTTTCCTTCCTTGTTCGCATCTTTCACTCATATTGAAGTTCCTGAATTCATTTAGGGCATTTTCCACCAAATAACTTTCTTCAAGGTCTTTGTGTGTAGAAGACATGCAATCAGATGTCTTATTCAGCAAATTCATGTTAAGCATACTCTTTTAAGCTGGAACTACCTGATAATGGTAGGAGAGTAAAACGATATATTATTTTCTTAATTATAAGGGGAATTGGAAAGTGCAGGAATAATCTTATGATCAATCCATGTCTATCGGAGATGCATATTTTCTGACACAACTAGTGTCAACTGGCCAAAAATATTTTATCTTTGTTTTTCCTTCTAAATACATGGGAAGAGAGGACAGTATGATATAGTGAAAGGACCTATGTTTGGAGGTAGATTGGGGCCTAAACACTGTTGATCCTACATTGTGGGAAAGTTAATTATCTGATTTGCAATTCCTTCCTCCGTAAAATAGGAATAAGTCCAACATTTCAAGGTGGCTCTGAAGATTAGAAAGAGTGTAAGCAATAATAGCATATTAATATCTACGATACATCTGGCAAATAGTGATGAATATCATCTGGATAAAAAAGTAAAAATGCAAAAAGTAAAATTCCAATAAAAGGAAGGTGTTAATCGTATTATCAAAAGTGAAGTAAGTCAGACAGAGAAAATCAAATACCATATGCTAACACATATGTATGGAATCTAAAAAAAAAAAAAAAAAAAAAAGGTTCTGAAGAATCTAGGGGCAGGACAGGAATAAAGACGCAGACATAGAGAATGGACTTGAGGACACAGGGAGTGGTGGGAAGGGTAAGCTGGGACAAAGTGAGAGAGTGGCATGGACCGATATACACTACCAAGTGTAAAACAGATAGCTAATGGGAAGCAGCCTCATAGCACAGGGAGATCAGCTGGTTGCTTTGTGACCACCTAGAGGGGTGGGATAGGGAGGGTGGGAGGGAGACGCAAGAGGGAGGAGATATGGGGATATATGTATATGTATAGCTGATTCACTTTGTTATACAGCAGAAACTAACACACCATTGTAAAGCAATTATACTCCAATAAAGATGTTAAAAAAAAAAAAAAAGCAAAGCAAAAAAAAAAAAAAATTCCCCTTAAATAGTGCTTTATTTAGGGCTAAACAAGCTTGTAACATCTGACTTACTCATAATTGATGCTGAACTGTCCTGGATTGCCTGTTAACTTCATCAAAGTTACCATTTCTTCTTGATGGCTCATTGAATGCATTTTCTTTGTTTCTCTAGGTAAGTTAGTCTCAGTTCTTGCCAGTTCACAGCCGTCTTAGTCACCCTCTTGAGTATAACCCCACTAAAGGGACAATGTGGACCACCACACTAAAGGCACCACCTGCAGACCACCATGGAATAGAAATGTCTGGTTGGTAAATAAATGGCTCTAATTACTGTATGCCACAGCAGAATCTCCTCAAAACAGAATTGTGATCTTGCGACATAAGAAGAAATATATATTTGGTCTTTGTCCCCAGTTCTTGGCACAGAGCGCCAAAAATCCTGAGTGATAGGGGTGAGAGGAGTGTTTTTTGTAATTTATAATAAGCCCCTTTCAACCATACCTGAGTTTATGCTAAAGAGGTGACTCTTGATAACTTAAAGATGGGGGCTGGTTGCCAGAGGAACCAAGGATGTGATTAGATGGTTGGAACTTTCAGCCCCATACCACAACCTCTGGGGATGGAGGAAGGACTGGGGACTTAGTCAATCACCAATGGCCAATGATTTAACCAATCATGCATATGTTGGAAACTCCATAAAAACCCTAAAGGAAGGAATTTAGAGAGCTTCCAGATTATTGAACACATCCACATGCTGGGAGGGTGGCACACCCTAAGCTCCATGAAGACAGAAGCTCTCGCACTCAAGACACTTCCAGACCTCACCCTACATACCTCGTTAACTGGTTGTTCACTTGTGTCCTATATAATAGCCTTTATAATAAACTACTAATATTAAGTGAGGTGTTTCCCTGAGTTCTATGAGTCATTATAACAAATTGTCAAACCTGAGGAGGAGGTCATGGGAATCCCTGATTTGTAGCCAAATTAGACAGAAGTGCAGGTAACCTAGGGACCCATGACTTGCGATTGGCATCTGAAATGAGAGGCAGTCTTGTGGGACTGAGCCCTTAACTTGTTGGGTCCGCACTAAATTTGGGTAGTTAGCATCAGAATTGAATTAAATTGTAGGACACCCAGTTGGTGTCTGCAGGGTATTGGATAATTGCTTCGTATGGAAAACCCACACATTTGTCGTCAGAAATATTGTAAGTAGAGAAACAGTTTTTCTTTAAGAAGGTTCTTACTTTAACCTAGTACTCACAATTTTTTTTCATTAAAATGTACATAATAGACTTGCTAAGTGGTATGGCATCTGAGTTATTAAGAAAGTCCTCTAGATTAGGTTTAAGGATGTTCCTTTAAGCAAGTAATGAGGATTTTTTTTTCTTTTGTTCATTAAAGCAGTCCCAAAGAAACTGAATGAATTTCATAAGGGACAGTATTTTTGTTATGGAGCATTTAATCATAAATCCATATATCTTCTTCAAAAGAACCAAGAGACCCCAGTCCTAGCTTTTGACCACTGCTGACCCTAGAGCACCAAATTCATAGATATGTGACATATGCTGGCTCAGAAAAGATGAAGTTGACTGAATTCTCTCTCACAAATTTGACCTGAAAATGCTGAGATAATGAAAAACCCAGTAGTGGAAATTGAAACTAAAAGGATAACAAGCAGAGGTGGGTTCATAGCCATGAGATTTCATGAACGCCAAAATTATGAAGAATCAGAAACAATAAAGAAATGAAAAGATGGGGCTATGTGGTCGTGGGATGGGGCTGGGGTAGGGTGACAAGAGGGGACTGAGATCTAGCCAGATCTCCACTGGCCAAGTTTTTAGATTTGGAATGGACCTAGATCAATGGGATACTTCTTTCAAATTTACCCCACCAGTAGGGAATAACTAAATATGCTAAGAGATTACATTTTTTCTAATTAAAATGGCCCTGGTGAGAAAACAGATATTATACAATAAAAAATACTGAAAAGAAAAGAATATGCTCATGAAGCTGGAGTAGGGAACAGAAGCAAACATTCAAGTGGGACTGAAGCAGTTGTTTTTGAGGAACTCTGAAGTAAGGATCCACAATTTCTTTTGATGATGTTCCTAGAATTGCGTTGGTTCATTCCTTTCCTCAAAGTACATTCAAGTCCTCCATAAAGACCAGCTGAAACAGATTCCTGATTTTTAATCCCAGCTTTCTTTTTTCTTCCACATAAACGTTCAATAACTTTCACCTATCATTTTACTTTAGTTAGATGAAACTTTGTTCCCTCTATGAAAATAACCTAGTTAGAATATTCATTTTCACTGTTTTCTACAGTAATAATTGTTCTATCTCTTTAGGGTGTGTGTGCATGTGTTTGTGTGTGTGTGTGTATAGGGGACCAGACCAATTCTCTCCCATCTGGGGAATTACTGTGTGTTTTAATCAATTCACCTTCTATGATGACTTTTATAATTCTACCACATAAAATTCATTACCTTCCTATGCCAACTAGTTCATCAACCAACTTATGCAAACATGAGCCTTAGCTCAGTGGAGCTATGACACTGACAGTAGGGTGAAGTTTTGCGACTTGGTCAAATCCAGAGAATAATATGTGATCAGAAGGAATTTAGGTATTAGTTAGGTTAAATTATTTTGCTATTAACAAAAGACATACCTAGAAAAAAATCTACTCTTGAGTCCAAAGCCAGTGAGAGATTTTGAGGCTCTGAAAAATATACAATATCATCAGTTTCTATATTTGTTTCCACATTTGCAAAGGGATAAGTTAGACAAGATAGGCCCTAGAAGATTCCTTAAAGTCTAAAACATGGTGATATTTCATACATTTCATAGAACAAACTAAATATCAATCAATGCAATGAATATCTGTGAAATCCTTAGTTGAAAAAAACCTAGAGAACTGACTAACAGCACCTATGATTATCATGTTTTATCCATTGCTTTTGTAAATATATGATAAAGCACATATTATGTTCACTGTTATGCAGTTATCACATAAAATAGCTTCACATGAAGACAGAATTTCTGAATTTCACTAGAAATAAAAAATTAAATAGGAGAAGAACTTGTCAGATGAAATTATATATATTGTCTTTCAAGTCAATACATAGTATGTATTTAAAAAACACAAGACATCAAATTTACTACTTTATTCAATGTAATATAAAATTGGAATAATCTTCAACCCTATAGTTTAAAAATTCAGGTACACACATCCCAAGGCTTACAAAGAAGATGCAGTGTGAGAAGGGAAGATATTTGATATTTATATAGTCTCTCTTTCACTTTCTCTCTCCCCCATCCCTCTTTCATACACAACCCCCCTACACACACACACACACAAATTGACACTAACATCGTTGGCATCCCCCACAGCCTTTGATCAATTATCAAATTATCAAATGTGTCACCTATGACATCAGAGTATTTAAGGGAAAGGGTGTGGTTCCACAAAGGGGACAAGTTAACTGTGGCTTCCTCATTCTGTTATTCTTCTTCAGTACAAAATTATAATATCTAACTTTAAGCTAACTCTGAAAAAACTGACAGGTAACTTAACCATAATTCTGCAAAAAATTGTACATTGACTACTGTAACAATAAAGTGTATACAAGGAAAGAACAATAAAATAGCAGACCCATCACTTCTTCTAGAATGAGCTCTTCATCAATTTAATTATAATGTGTAATTCATGTATGCATCTAAAAAGAAGATGGCCAAAAAATTTCAAAATGATTTAGATGGCTATTTGAAGTAAAGATTTATATCTCTATTGTAAACAATAAAAATATATCCTCTTTCTGCATTTTTATGTCCCTAATAATAGTATGAGGTCATCATAATGAGTATTATTAAATAGAATTTATTTTAAATGAGAGGCAAAATATTTAGTACCTTAAAAATAGAACAATTTACACTATTAATAAAGGAGATACATTTATTAAAATATATTATACATTCTTTAACTCATCTTTAGAAAATTTCTATTTAAGACTATTTTATAATATATATATAAAATATTAGTTCTACTTGTGTGTGTGTGTACCAGAAATAAATAAAATTCACAGTTTGTGAGTCCAAGCTTTGTTTTGTTTTCTGTTTTTGTAGTTGTTTTTGTTATTGCTTGTTATTGTGCAATCAAGAAAGTTTGAGGACCACTACGCAAGACAACCCAAAGAAAAGTATGCAGTAAGATAATCTCAACCAACAATAAGATTACCTTACCATCAATTTTTATTATATTTTTATAGAAGAATAAGTGTTTCATATTTTATGACATGGTGAAAATTAAAATATACTCTATTCAAAATATAAATAAGTTAATATTAAAAGTCAGAAGGATCTAATAGTAAAAGGAAATTAACTTGTTTGTATTTGTCTGAACTTTCATGGAATATTATTTCCTAAATTTAGAGGGTGACTTTAGAGAAATTGTAACTTAATCTTTCATCACATTCAAGATTTCCTTCTACAGCATTCCTAATATTCAACATTTAGAGCTATTTTGTCATTGCTATTCAGTCCCAGGAGTCTTTCCCTTGCCAACAACTATTTTTAAAGGATAGATAACTCTAATCATTAGACTTTTTCATAATTAAAATTTACTTTTCTTTCTTTTTTGGTCCTATTATGTTCTCTGGACTAATCCTGAGATACAGTTAATAAAACTTGAAAATAACTATCACATATGTTGTTCAGTCTTCTCTCTTGGCTTAATATTTTTATATACTTCAAACAATCTTTTTTATAAATGCCTTTTATTTTTCACCATCTGATTAATGATTTATAACATCCCCTAAATGTAGTGGCTAAAAGTGTAGCCATGATTCAAGTAATAGTCTTGATAATATAATTTTTTACTAGGAGTATTTGGGTTTTAATCACTTTCGTACCCTCCAAAATGCAATACACTGACTTTAATATATAGGTCCCCAATAACTATGTCTGCAATGATTGTGTATAGTAGTCCCCATGGATCTCATCAAAACAGAAGATAATATGGCTATTAATCTCCATATATATCTTAACACATCCTAAGACCTAAGATCTTGTAAGATGCATAAGTAGACCCATTATTCTGAAGGATGCATGTGTGTCTATTTTTCAGTCTAGATTTCCTGGTAACAAAGCTTTCTACCACCAACCACCTCCTTAATCCCCACCGCTTGCTCTCCAGATCTGTCATTTTTAGAAGGAGAATTTTTTTTTTTTTCATTTTACAGATGAACTGCCTTTAAGAAAATAGCTGGAATTATTTAGAAGTGGGGAGAGAGAGATGAGAAAGTGTGATAAATTAGTAGAGGTGATTATATGACCTTTCATGAAACGGACATACACTCAGCACATGAAATCCTAGAGACACTGAAAGAAAAATAGATATATGCAAAAAGTAAAATGAAAATATGCCCAGAATGAAGTCGTACAGTGCTCTGAAGGTTGTTTGCTGTAAGCAAGTTTCATTCTATAATGGTTACAGTGAAACTCGCTACTTCTGTCTGTCTGCAAAAGATTTGATCTAATGAGAACATATGCTAAATGTCCAACTTACAATATTCTTTCTGATAAGGATATTCATTGTCTTTGGAGAAAAATAAAGATAAGGGATTTTACAGTACATAATATTACCTGAGACAATTAGAACAGTGTTGGCGCAGCCTTGGGAGTAGAAGCTAGAGGTGAATAAGAATAAAATGAATTAATAATTAAATATTCACTGGCACTGCAATATGCTCAACACTAATTATGTGCATAGAGTTCTAGGGCAAGTATAAGAGTTGACCTCTGCAATGGATGAGCTCATATTCTATTAGGGAGATGATGACATGACGATGATCATGATGGTGAGGATGCTGATACGTGTCTAACCTGAATTGTGTGCTGACCACTCTGACAAATACTTTTCACATAATAAGTAATCACAATGAGCTGACCAGTTAGGTAAAGTCACACAAATGAAGAAACCAAGACACATAAAAATGAATTAACTTAAGCATTATTCTAAGCTAGTGAATGATCAGTTAAAACATTATTTCACACTAGGTATAACTGGAAGCCCATGCTTTTAACCACAGCTGCACCATACTGACTAGCGTGAAGAAATAATAAAATCCCTTTTTCCCATCATACATTTGGTAATATATTGACTGCTAAAAATGTTTAAAAAGATGGATATTATTATGAGCCAGAGGTAGATCCTTCAGGGAGGGTTTCATGAAGAATATGGGCTATGAGCCAGCCTTTCAGTGATGACTATGATTTGAACCAGCAGAGGGCAGAAACCAGGGTATTCTTTGATAGGAAACAAAGAAACAATGAGGAAGGTTATACACACAGGATTGATAAAATGTGTAAGGGACAGAAAAGAAGAAGGCGTGTTCCAAACCAGGGTGGGGACAGTCAATGTGAATGAAACTAGATGAAGAGGGTGTAGCTATACAATAAAGAATCTTGACAGTCAGAGATAAACCTACACTTGAGGCATAGTCTTAGATCAATTTAAGGAAGAGTACACATGAGTTCTGAGAAGAGTAATGGCATGTTGAAAGGTACACAAAAGGATTGGCAGCAGGAGGGGCCAAAGTCAGAGAAAGCAGTTAACAATTTGTTACAGCACTGGGGCATAAAGCAATGGATAAGAATATGGTGAGGTAAATAATAAAGATGATTTTAAATGAATTTTTTAAATCTCTACACTGCAGAATATTTTTATCAGAAGACTTGTAATTGGATTGAACATTTACTCTATCCCAATGGAATTCTATTAAAAAAGTTAAGCTTAAATGCTGGTAGTTATACTAGTAAGAAAGAAAAATTTCTATAATATGAACTGACTCAACCTTTTTCTCCAGCAACTACAGTTTTCACTCAAACATAATATTCTCTGCTATACCAGATTTTCTTAAGGAGTAAAGCCCCCTCAAGAATATTAGACATTTCTGAAAAAGTCAGATACAAGTAGCTTGATAGAATTTAGAGCTCATTTTAGTGAACAGAAATTGAAACTTTTCAATTGTGGTTTTATCAACCTGAAATAGTTAATGACCTTTATCACCAGGGAATAGTTTTAAAGGGGATGAAAATGAGTTAGTATTATGAATTTAGTTCTAACCAGCATCTTATTTTTTGATATGTACAATATTTTAGTTTAATAACTGTTATATGCTTTGCCCCTCTTCACTTGTCTTAGTGGAAAAATACTCTAAATGGAAAAGTAACAGAAAATAAGTATTATGGCTTGAGGACTTGGGTTAAATTGTGGGAAAACAAATCACTCAAAACAAAATGGGGATGGAAGCAATGTTTACATGTAAACTGGGTGTGAGGCAGATGTGTTAGCAGGTTTGTTTTGTCTTTTTGAGTAGCCTAAAAATTTTAAATTCAATTTTGGGCATGAAAAGACAACAAAATGCTTACTCTTTTTCTGTTATAATGGATGTCTTGATTTCAAGTGTAATATTGTCTTTTTCACAAAGGCTTTATATCTAATTCATTGCCATTGTTTAAAGATGCATAAGAACAATGTTTATCTTATATTTAGCTAAGCCCAGATTATTTTTGTCACATTTCCTACAAATTTGAAAGAAGAAAAATGAAACTTTTAAAAATGTATAAAAACAGTTTCCCATCTTGAGTGGTTGCCGACTGGACCATCAGTGCTGCTACAAATCCTCCTGCATCTCCCTAGTTCAGGGCCTTTCAAATTTTACTATGAAATTCAATCATCTGGAACTCCAGATTTTGCATTTTCTAACTCACTTCCAGGTGTTATTGATGAGGCTGGCCTTTGCACATCAAATTCATTAGTGAGGCTCTAAAACAGGTTTCTCTGTCTCTGCGCTGTTGACATTTTGAACTGGATAATTTTTTTGTGGGGGGGGGGGGCTCTCCTAGGCATTGTAGATTGTTTAGCAGCATCCCTGGTTTGCAGCAAGCAAAATATCTCTCTAGGTGTTGCTAAATGTATCCTGGCTGGAGCGGGGCGGGGGGCAGGGGGAGGAGGGGTAAAATCATTTCAAGTTGAGAACCACTAGATTATTCATTCACCTTTTCTTCCAGACCAGTGGCTTCCCTTTGGAGTATATGTATCCCAAGGAATACACGAAGGTTTTTCTCCACGACATGAATTGGTCTCAGGAAATCAATTTCCAGAGGGAGAACTTCCATATATACTCTTCTCTAAACTGATCTAAAAACATGTCTGCAGTGTAGGCATCAGTCAATTTCTTCTTTCCTATTCTCTCTTCACAGTAATCATCTATCACTTCATAAAAGAGCCATCTCACAGCTGTCCTGAATCTTACTATGGTGCCTAGACCCATATATAAAAACTGTGGGACATCAAACTAAAGGACGATTTCAGAATTTGAAACCTTGGGAACAAGAAACCTCGTGTAATCAAGGCACCTTGTTGGATATATGTATTGATCTTTCCTACATTATTCTGTTAAGGGCACAATATGGTGTTTAGAAACAATGTGCTTTGGCTAACAGTGATGTATTTTGAAATCAGATTATAAAACATATATTGTAAAGTGATATGGTAGAAGCACTGGGAATTTTTATTTAACTACCTTATCTCTTCCTTGCCCTTGCTACTGTCAAAGGAAAAAAAAATCACTCCTGAAGGAGTGTCCTATAAGATAGAAACAGACAGTTTTATAAGAAATTGAAGGTCGCAGTGCCTTGCTCATCAAAAGAACAGATTTATGGCAAGAGTTATGCCTTATATCTATTTATCATAGAATTAGGATTTAGAGTGAGACAGGTGTCACAAAGATATGCATTAATAGTACTGTTTGAATTAAAAAATAAAATAAAAATGGTCTGAAAAAAAGTCTAAGGTGGACAGGTAGTAGGAAAATGACAACTTGGGGACATCGCTGGTGGCACAGTGGTTAAGAATCTGCCTGCCAATGCAGGGGACACGGGTTCGAGCCCTGGTCCGGGAAGATCCCACATGCCGCGGAGCAACAAAGCCCGTGCGCCACAACTACTGAGCCTGCGCTCAAGAGCCGGCAAGCCACAACTACTGAGCCCGCATGCCACAACTAGTGAAGCCCACGTGCCTAGAGCCCGTGCCCCACAACAGGTGAAGCCCTGCAATGAGAAGCCCGCACACCACAACGAAGACCCAATGCAGCCAAAAATAAATAAATAAATTTATTTAAAAAAGAAAAGAAAATGACAACTTGGTTTTCTAATTAGATTCTCTGACAGATATGTTTTGTAAACTGAATGAACTAAAGCTATAGCTGAAAAGTTTTGACGAAAATATGTTTAGGACACATTTTAAAATAAAAACACTGTATCAAAAATTATTGTACTAGCAAAAATATTTATACGGTAAAACATTCAGAATTTTATAATCCTTTCTGATTATACAGTTTCAACAGAGGGATCTCTGGATGAAAAGTAACAGGCATAACTAACTGTCATTTAATAAATTTTGTTAAACCTTTTTAAGAGTATTTCTTAGGTACTAAGAAAATAAATGACTAATAATTTGGAGAAAAAATTGCAAGCATTTTTTTTTCAACTGTTGAATTGCACCAAAATTAAAGGAGGGCCTAGTTGAGTCGTCAGCTGATAGATTACTACAAATAATTCTCAATGATTTAAAATTATTTGATCATTGGCATATATTTGAAAGGAAGTAAAAAAAATCCTTGTTTTGTGAACATGGTTTCTTAGGGTTTACAATTATACAAGACGTAACTGATGCTGAACCTCAAACTGTTATAATAATAAAGTAATATATATCCACACAGATATATAAACTTTGATACAAAAAGTCCATCCATCTCATTAAGAATACATTGTTGATAACAGTGTGCATGTTTGTGGCAGTGACGGAAAAATCATTTCCGGGATCTCTCTTCAAGAAGGAACTTTCTGTTGAACTGCAAAGCTTGCAGCCATCTGAAAGCCTCCAGGCTTTAGTGCCTTCATGAACTGATGCTTCAGCTCTCCAGCCAAGGCCATGCTCTTCCTGGACAGCCCTCAACCAATGATTGAGTAAGGTTTGATCACTGGGCTTGGTTACTGCTGCTCAAGGGAAGATTTCTCTAATGGGCAATTTTTGCTCGGCAGCCTCTGTTGGGTTGGCAAAACTTTGTCAGATATACATTGTGGTTTGAGACTCTCCCACTAAATATCTTTCTTCCCTCTTTTACTTTTTGCAGGCATTATCCATTTCCCCACCCCTACGTCACCCTCAATAAACCTCCTGCAAATCTAACTCAGTCGTGGTGTGTGGTGTGTGTGATTCCAGGAGGATCCAACAAATACATTGTTTGATAGTTATGCACACATATAACTATATATAATTATATTATATATAATAATTATATATCATTACATTTATTGATTGAATACAAATACTTTTAAAGTTGTTTCACTACTTTTTAAACTCTTGTCTTCTAGCACATTAAACTTTGTAAAAGTCTATTTGTGTACCTAGTTTTCTTACAGAGGAGTATGAGAGGGTGAGTAACAAAATATTTTCAAGCATAAATATATCTCCTTAGGTTCAAATTGTGAAGTTCCATTTCAAGAAGAAAAGGAGACAATGTTAACATTTCTGAGAGAGAAAACCTTGTTCATATTATATTTTTAAATGGATAATGGTGAGTTTGAAATACTTAATTTAGGTTCCATTAATGTATCTTAAAAATGATGCAAAACTTTAATTTATAAATATCAACTATTACAATATGCCAGAAACTTTTATAATATTTAAATTTATAGTGAAACATTACAGATATTAATTTTAAAATTCTTGAGAAGAATCAATCATATTTCTCAAAATTCATTTACAAGGTAAATCCAAGTAACATTTCGGACTACTATCACAGGTGATTATCTTCTTTCAAATTTCTTGTTACTCCTGCTATTTTCCCCATTATCTGATAAACTAGCTTCCAACTTTACTGAGATACAAAATGCAACCAGGAGGAAATTTCCACCTGCTCCTTCCATTCCTCTACCTACTTCCTTGTACCTGCAGTGCATGTATCTGGCCTTCACTCCTGTGATTATGGATGGGCTATACCTTCTCATTCTCTTAACTAAGCCCAACCTCTCCATTTATGCACAAGTAATAAACTTCTCAAATATTCAAAACTTCCGTCCAGTGATTGTAGTTTTTTTCTCTGTTAAAAACAAACAAAAAATCTCTCTCCATCCCACATGCCACTCCAGCTACCATCTCCTTTCTCTGCTCCCCTTAACATCGCAGTCAACCTTTCAGCATCAGACTTCACCATGACTGCTGTTGCCAAGGCCTCTACTGAGCTGCTAAATCCACAGGTCAGTTCTCAATCCTCAGTACTTAATCCATCAGCAGCATTTGACACAGTTGATCATTCCCTCCTCTTCAAACACTCTTCACTTTGCTTCCAGGCCAAGAGACTCCCCTGTGACAGTCACTTCTTCCCTGTTCCCTTTGCTTATGTCCCCTGATTTTCTGAACTTTTAAAAGCTGGAGTGACCCAGGGAGCACTCGTGGATCTCTTCTCTTGTCTACCTGTTCTCACTAGCTGGGAGAGCTCTCATCCAGACGCATGAATTTAAATAAGCTGATGAGTCCCACTTTGAAATCTCCAGCCTAGAGATTCTCTTCTGACTACAGAATCATATATCTGAATTCCCATCTATTATCTACACTTGACTGTCTGAGAAGCACGGCATAGGTAACAGATCACAAAAGCCTTGGATCAGCTACTTGGCTAACACCCCACTTTAAATGCATCAGCTATTATTACTCTATTTTCAAAATATATCAAGAATATCACGACTTTTCTCCACTATGACGTGGATCCAGTCAGCTATTTTGCCAGGATTCTACTGCAATAGTCTCTGCCATAGTTTTCTGACAGTCTACTATTTAACAGAGCATTCAGAATTAGCTTACAAGAACAGAAGTCAGACCATGGATTTATTCTTCTCAAAATGCTCCAACATCTCCCAGTCTTGCTCAGAGTAAAGGCCAAAGCTCTATAAGCATCAGCAAGACTCTGCATAGCCCAACTCCACCCCTACCCTGTTCATCTCTCTGACCTCGTCACACAATACCATCTGCCTTGCTCAGTCAGTTCACCCACATTGGCCTCTTTGCTGTATCCATGTCAGGCATGTAATCCATTCAGGACATTTTGATCACTATGTTTTGCCAGGAATACTCTGAATACTCTCTTTCTAGATACCTGCAAAACTCATATCCTCTCCTCATTCATGTCTATGTCACTTTCACAAAGAAGAATTTCTGGGGAGACCTTCAAGATGGCGGAGAAGTAAGACATGGAGATCACCTTCCTCCCCACAAATACATCAGAAATACGTCTACATGGGGAACAACTCCTACAGAACACCTACTGAACACTGGCAGAAGACCTCAGACTTTCCAAAAGGCAAGAAACTCCCCACGTACCTGGGTACAGCAAAAGAAAAAACAAAGACAAAAGAATAGGAATGGGACCTGCATCTCTTGGAGGGAGCTGTGAAGGAGGAAAAGTTTCCACACACTAGGAAGCCCCTTCACTGGCAGAGATGGGGTGTGGTGAGGGGGAAGCTTCAGAGCCACGAAGGAGAGCGCAGCAACAGGGGAGCAGAGGGCAAAGAGGAGAGATTCCCACACAGAGGATCGGTGCCGACCAGCACTCACCAGCCCGAGAGGCTTGTCTGCTCACCCGCCGGGGCGGGCGGGGGCTGGGAGCTGAGGCTCGGGCTTTGGTCGGATCGCAGGGAGAGGACTGGGGTTGGCGGCATGAACACAGCCTGAAGGGGCTAGTGTGCCACAGCTAGCTGGGAGGGAGTCCGGGAAAGAGTCTGAAACTGCCTAAGAGGCAAGAGACCATTGTTTCAGGGTGCGCGAGGAGAGGGGGTTCAGAGCACCGCCCAAACAAGCTCCAGAGACAGGCGCGAGCCGCGGCTATCAGCGCAGACCCCAGAGACGGGCACGAGACGCTAAGGCTGCGGCCGCCGCCACCAAGAAGCCTGTGTGCAAGCACAGGTCACTCTCCACACCACCCCTCCCGGGAGCCTGTGCAGCCCGCCACTGCCAGGGTCCTGTGATCCAGGGACAACTTCCCCAGGAGAACACACGGCACGCCTGAGGCTGTTGCAACTTCACGCCAGCCTCTGCCGCCGCAGGCTCGCCCCGCATCCGTACCCCTCCCTCCCCCTGACCTGAGTGAGCCAGAGCCCCCTAATCAGCTGCTATTTTAACCCTGTCCTCTCTGAGTGAAGAAAAGATGCCTTCAGGTGACCTACATGCAGAGGTGGGGCCGAATCCAAAGCTGAACCCCAGGAGTTGTGCGAAAAAAGAAGAGAAAGGGAAATCTCTCCCAGCAGCCTCAGGAGCAGTGGATTAAATCTCCACAATCAACTTGATGTACTCTGCATCTGTGGAATACCTGAATAGACAACGAATCATCACAAAATTGAGGAGGTGGACTTTGGGAGCAACTGCAGACTTGAGGTTTGCTTTCTGCATCTAATTTCTTTCTGGGTTTATGTTTATCCTAGTTTAGTATTTAGAGTTTATTATCATTGGTAGATTTGTTTATTGATTTGGTTGCTCTCTTCTTCCTTTTTTTTTTAATATAGATATATAATTATTTTCCTTTTTCTCTTTTTGTGTGTATGTGGATGCTTCTTTGTGTGATTTTGTCTGTAGAGCTTTGCTTTTACCATTTGTCCTAGGGTTCTGTCTGTCCATTTTTTTGGGGGGGGGGTTCTTTTGTTTGTTTTCTTAGTACAGTTTTTAGCTCTTGTTGTCATTAGTGGATTTGTTTTTTGGTTAGGTTGCTCTCTTTTTTTTTTTTTTTTTTTTAATTACTTTTTAATTTTTACTAATTACTTTTTATATTTTATTTTAATAACTTTATTTTATTTATCTTTTTCTTTCTTTCTTTCTTTCTTTTCTCCCTTTTCTTCTGAGCCGTGTGGCTGACAGGGCCTTGGTGCTCCGGCCAGGTGTCAGGCCTGTGCTTCTGATGTGGGAGAGCCAAGTTCAGGACACTGGTCCACCAAAGACCTCCCAGCTCCACGTAATAGCAAACGTTAAAAGCTCTCCCAGAGATCTCCTTCTCAACACTAAGACCCAGCTGCACTCAAAGACCAGCAATCTACAGTGCTGGACACCCTATGACAAACAACTAGCATGACAGGAACACAACCCCACCCATCAGCAGAGAAGGTGCCTAAAATCATAATAAGGTCACAGACACCCCAAAACACACCACTGGACGTGGTCCAGCCCACCAGAAAGACAAGATTCAGCCTCATCCATCTGAACACAGGCATTATTCTCCTCCACCAGGAAGCCTGCACAACCCACTGAACCAACCTTAGCCACTGGGAGTAGACACCAAACACAACAGGACCTACAAACCTGCAGCCTGTGAAAAGGACACCCCAAACACAGTAAGTTAAGCAAAATGAGAAGATAGAGAAACACACAGGAGATGAAGGAGCAAGGTAAAAACCCACCAGACCAAACAAATGAAGAGGAAATAGGCAGTCTTCCTGAAAAACAATTCAGAGTAATGATAGTAAAGATGATCCAAAATCTTGGAAATAGAATGGAGAAAATACAAGAAGAGTTTAACAAGGACATATAAGAACTAAAGAGCAAATTAACAATGACGAACAACACAATAAATGCAATTAAAAATTCTATAGAAGGAATCAATAACAGAATAACTGAGGCAGAAGAACGGATAAGTGACCTGAAAGATAAAACACTGGAAATAACTAACACAGATTATAGGGGTCCCAGAAGCAGAAGAGAAACAAAGGGGACTGAGAAAGTATTTGAAGAGATTATAGTTGAAAACTTCCCTAATATGGGACAGGAAATACTTAATCAAGTCTAGGAGCACAGAGAGTCCCACACAGGATAAATCCAAGGAGAAACATGCCAAGACACATACTAATCAAACTATCAAAAATTAAATACAAAGAAAACATATTAAAAGCAGCAAGGGAAAAGCAAACAAATAACATACAAGGGAATCCCCATAAGGTTAACAGCTGAACTTTCAGCTGAAACTCTGCAAGCCAGAAGGGAGTGGCAGGACATATTTATAGTGATGAAAGGGAAATCCTACAACCAAGATTACTCTACCCAGCAAGGATCTCATTCAGATTCGATGGAGAAACTAAAACCTTTACAGACAAGCAAAAGCTAAGAGACTTCAACACCACCAAACCAGCTTTATAACAAATGCTAAAGGAACTTCTCTAGGCAGGAAGCACAAGAGAAGGAAAAGACCTCCAAAAACAAACCCAAAACAATTAAGAAAATGGTAATAGGAACATACATCTCAATAATTACCTTAAATGTAAATGGATTAAATGTTCCAACCAAAAGACACAGACTGGCTGAATGGATACAAAAATAAGACCCATATATATACTATCCACAAGACACCCACTTCAGACTTAGGGACACATACAGACTGAAAGTGAGGGGATGGAAAAAGATAGCCCATGCAAGTGGAAACCAAAGAAAGCTGGAGTAGCAATTCTCATATCAGACAAAATAGACTTTAAAGTAAAGACTATTACAAGAGACAAAGAAAGACACTACATAATGATCAAGGGATCAATCCAAGAAGAAGATATAACAAGTGTAAATATTTATGGACCCAACATAGGAGCACCTCAATACATAAGGCAAATACTAACAGCCATAAAAGGGGAAATCAACAGTAACACAATCATAGTAGTGGACTTTAACACCCCACTTTCACCAATGGACAGATCGTCCAAAATGAAAATAAATAAGAAAACACAAGCTTTAAATGATACATTAAACAAGATGGACTTAACTGATATGTATAGGACATTCCATCCAAAACCAACAGAGTACACTTTCTTCTCAAGTGCTCATGGAACATTCTCCAGGATAGATCATATCTTGGGTCACAAATCAAACCTTGGTAAATTTAAGAAAATTTAAATCATATCAAGTATCTTTTCTGACCACAATGCTATGAGATTACATATCAATTACAGGAAAAAATCTGTAAAAAATACAAACACATGGAAGCTAAACAATACACTACTTAATAGCCAAGAGACCACTGAGGAAATCAAAGAGGAAATCAAAAAATATCTAGAAACAAATGACAATGAAAACACGATGACCCGAAAGCTATGGGATGCAGCAAAAGTAGTTGGAAGAGGGAACTTTACAGAAATACAATCCTACCTCAAGAAAGAAGAAACATCTCAATTAAACAACCTAACCTTACACCTAAAGAAATTATAGAAAGAAGAACAAAAATAACCCAAAGTTGGCAGAAGGAAAGAAATCATAAAGATCACATCAGAAATAAATGAAAAAGAAATGAAGGAAACAATAGCAAAGATCAATAAAAATAAAAGCTGGTTCTTTGAGAAGATAAACAAAATTGATAAAACATTAGCCAGACTCATCAAGAAAAAAAGGGAAAAGACTCAAATCAATAGAATTAGAAATGAACATGGAGAAGTAACAAGTGACACTGCAGAAATACAAAGGATCATGAGAGATTACTACAAGCAACTATATGCCAATAAAATGGACAACCTGAAAGAAATGGACAAATTCTTAGAAAAGCACAACCTTCCAAGACTAAATCAGGAAGAAATAGAAAATATAAAAAGACCAATCACAAGCACTGAAATTGAGACTGTGATTAAATATCTTCCAACAAACAAAAGCTCACGACCAGATGGCTTCACAGGCGAATTCTATCAAACATTTAGAGAAGAGCTAACACCTATCCTTCTCAAACTCTTCCAAAATATAGCAGAGGGATGAACACTCTCAAACTCATTCAGCAAGGCCGCCATCACCCTGATACCAAAAACAGACAAAGATGTCACAAAAAAAGAAAACTACAGGCTGATATCATTGATGAACACAGAAGCAAAAATCCTCAACAAAGTACTGGGAAACAGAATCCAGCAGCACATTAAAGGATCCTATACCATGATCAAGTGGGGTTTATCCCAGGAATGCAAGGATTCTTCAACATATGCAAATCAATCAACGTGATACACCATATTAACAAACTGAAGGATAAAAACCATATGATAATCTCAATAGATGGAGAAAAAGCTTTCAACAAAATTCAACGTCCATTTATGATAAAAATCCTCCAGAATGCAGGCATAGAGGGAACTTACCTCAACATAATAAAGGCCATATATGACAAACCCACAGCCAACATCATTCTCAATGGGGAAAATCTGAAACCATTTCCACTAAGATCAGGAACAAGACAAGGTTGCGCACTCTCACTACTATTATTCAACATAGCTTTGGAAGTTATAGCCAAAGAAATCAGAGATGAAAAAGAAATAAAAGGAATCCAAATTTGAAAATAAGTAAAACTGTCACTGTTTGCAGATGACATGATACTATACATAGAGAATCCTAAAGACTCTACCAGCAAACTAATCAATGAATTTGGTAAAGTAGCAGGATACAAAATTAATACACAGAAAACTCTTGCATTCTTATACACTAATAATGAAAAATCTGAAAGAGAAATTAAGGAAACGCCCCCATTTACCACTGCAACAAAAAGAATAAAATACCTAGGAATAAACCTACTTAAGGAGACAAAAGACCTGTATGCAGAAAACTATAAGACATTGATGAAAGAAATTAAAGATGATACCAACAGATGGAGAGATGTACCATGTTCTTGGATTGGAAGAATCAACATTGTGAAAATGACTGTATTACCCAAAGCAATCTACAGATTCAATGCAATCATTATCAAACTACCAATGGCATTTTTCACAGAACTAGAACAAAAAATTTCACAATTTGTATGGAAACACAAAAGACCCAGAATAGCCAAAGCAATCTTGAGAAAGAAAAACGGAGCTGGAGGAATCAGGATCCCAGACTTCAGACTATACTACAAAGCTACAGTTATCAAGACAGTATGGTCCTGGCACAAAAACAGAAATATAGATCAATGGAACAGGATAGAAAGCCCAGAGAGAAATCCACACACATACGGTCACCTTTTCTTTGATAAAGGCAGCAAGAATATACAATGCAGAAAAGATAGCCTCTTCACTAAGTGGTGCTGGGAAAACTGAACAGCTACATGTAAAAGAATGAAATTGGGACACTTCCTAACACCATACACAAAAATAAACTCAATATGGATTAAAGATCTAAATGTAAGACCAGGCACTATAAAACTCTTAGAGGAAAACATAGGCAGAACACTCTATGACATAAATCACAGCAAGATCCTTTTTGACCCACCTCCTAGAGAAATGGAAATGAAAACAAAAATAAACAAATGGGACCTAATGAAACTGAAAAGCTATTGCACAGCAAAGGAAACCATAAAGAAGACAGAAAGACAACACTCAGAATGGGAGAAAATATTTGCAAATGAAGCAACTGACTAAGGATTAATCTCCAAAATTTATAAGCAGCTTATGCAGCTCAATATCAAAAAACTAAACAACCCAATCCAAAAATGGGCAGAAGACTTAAGTAGACATTTCTCCAAAGAAGATATACAGATTGCCAACAAACACATGAAAGAATGTGCAACATCACTAATCATTAGAGAAATGCAAATCAAAACTACAATGAGGTATCACTTCACACCAGTCAGAATGGCCATCATCAAAAAATCTACAAACAATAAATGCTAGAGAGGGTGTGGAGAAAAGGGAACCCTTTTGCACGGTTGGTGGGAATGTAATTGATACAGCCATTATGGAGAACAGTATGGAGGTTCCTTAAAAAACTAAAAATAGAACTACCAAACGACCCAGCAATCCCACTACTGGGCATATACCCTGAGAAAACCATAATTCAAAAAGAGTCATGTACCAAAATGTTCACTGCAGCTCTATTTACAATAGCCAGGACATGGAAGGTACCTAAGTGTCCATCAACAGATGAATGGATAAAGAAGATGTGGCACATATATACAATTGAATATTACTCAGCCATAAGAAGAAATGAAATTGAGTTTTTTGTGATGAGGTTGATGGACCTAGAGTCTGTCATACAGAGTGAAGTAAATCAGAAAGAGAAAAACAAATACCGTATGCTAACACATATATATGGAATCTAAAAATATATATATATATATGGTTCTGAAGAACCTAGGGCCAGGACAGGAATAAAGACGCAGACGTAGAGAATGGACTTGAGGACACGGGGAGGGGGAGGGGGAAGGGTAAGCTGGGACAAAGTGAGAGAGTGGCACTGACATATATACACTACCAAATGTAAAATAGCTAGCTAGTGGGAAGCAGCCACATAGCACAGGGAGATCAGCTCGGTGCTTTGTGACCACCTAGAGGGGTGGGATAGGGACGGTGGGAGGGAGATGCAAGAGGGAGGAGATATGGGGATATATGTATATGTATAGCTGAATCAGTTTGTTATAAAGCAGAAACTAACACACCATTGTAAAGCAATTATACTCCAATAGAGATGTTAAAAAAAAAAAAGAATTTCTTGGTCACCATATTTAAAGTTGCAGCCACTTCACTACCTTCATGGTACGTCCTAACCTCTTCCTTGCTTCAAATTTTTTCATAGTACCATTCCCAACTGATATATTTTATTAATATATTAGTTTATTTATATCTCCTTCTCTTAGGATACCATGAAGACAAAGATGTCTATCTTTCTTCACAATATTGGGAAGTGTCTTGTACTATAGCGTGTTCTCTTTAAATATCTGTTCCATGAATGAATAAATGAAAATCAGACAAAGAGAGCCAGAAGTGACAACTGTTTCTTTCTTGGCTTGTGAGGACTTCACTTACAGAAATCCCCTTGATTGGATCAGATGACCCAACCCATAGGTGACAAAAACTCAACTGTGGGGAATTTATTTGTTTATTTATTTTTTTGCCATGCTGTGCGGCTTGCGGGATCTGAGTTTCCTGACCAGGGATTGAACCCGGGCACCCCGCAGTGAAAGCACAGAGTACTAACCACTGGACTGCCAGAGAATTCCAACTGTGGGGAATTTAGAATTGTTGATTTCAACTACTGTCTTCCCTTCAGGAAGCAAATGCACGAATAAATTATGTGAATATTATATATTTAAATGAATTCCCTTGGTCTTTTGTAGATAAAGATAGAAGAGTTCAAATAAATCCAAATTGAAACAAAAGAACATTGAACTCAAAGCTCGTTTTTAGGCTATTTTTGTTTATCTAACTTAACTCATTTTAAGATTGCATGGGCAAAATGCCAATTTCCCTACAGAATTATCTTACTGTTTACTACATAAATGTTAACTTTCATCATGTGTCTCGAGCTAGTTTAAGTCATTTTAGGACAATGGAAGATGAAACCAGAGAGATAAAGTATACTGACCTCCTGCTCACTCAAAATTCAATCTAATTTCCTTGTAAACAATCTCTCTTGAGAGGGAGTGATGGCAGCAATGTCTGTGAATTTCCAATGAAATGAGTAACAGTATGTAATCACGAAAAGACAGACTTTTCCTTTGAAATAATTTAGATACCTCTCACTTAAAATGTGGTATAGTGAAACACTGGGCACTAGAAAGAATTACTTAATGAATTTCAAAAAGTATTGCCAGGGCCCTAGAATAGAACCAGTGATAGAGGCCTAAATTTACCCCATTCCACCAA
Organism: Balaenoptera musculus; assembly: GCF_009873245.2. NCBI lineage: Eukaryota > Metazoa > Chordata > Mammalia > Artiodactyla > Balaenopteridae > Balaenoptera > Balaenoptera musculus. The sequence continues at coordinate 157,387,534 of NC_045786.1, forward strand.
CTAATCCATTCTTCATTAAAGTTTGAAGAATCTGTTTGTTAACTGAAATGCTACTGATTATGAAACCATGACACAGGAAGAAATTGTTTCACTTGTGTTGTTTCCTGTATTTGCTTCAAAAAGTTGGGACACAGAAAGTATACCACTTTAATTTAAGAAGTGGATATAGCTGAGTCAACATTTATAAGGGTACTTTGCTCTAAGCCCAGAGTGACAGAAAGAAAACATAAAATTCTACTCATTAAGTTTTTGAGAACATTCCAATGAACAGTGACTGATTTCTAAACACTACAGGGCAAAATTTCAGGACTCTGTAAAGTAAAAGAGATAATAAACTGTTAGCATAAGGGGATGAAATTTTTTGAAAATGAATACTGAGCTGAACTCCTTCACAGCCATATGGGAGATGTATGCATGGAAGAGGAGAGAAAGGGAATGAATGCATTCCCTAAGTGGAGCATGGAGAAGAATGCCCTATCATTCTGCTCTCCTGTAGTTTCTACACCAAGCCAGTGTGTCTGGTTCTCTGAATACAACTGTTCCCGAGACAGAAAGAAAAGTAATAAATCAAGTATTTTAGAAACATTCTACATCCCAGGAGAAGTGAATCATGCCCAGCCAGTGGGTTGTGCTTGTAAGGTGAGTGGAGAGAGGGACAACTATTCCAACAGCTGGTGAAATAGTATCATCTCTAAAGCTGAAATGAGAGAGTCTCTCCATAAATGTCACCATCCCACATTCCAAACTAATGGGCAATGAGTTATGTGAGTTTTATTTTTCTGCTTAAACAGCACCTGTCAATCTTACTCTCTTAAATCATCTTCAGGACATATTATGAATTTCTCTCAGTAAGGAGACTCAACATTTTCTATGGACAGTTAATTTCTTCACTCAAAATTTAAAAAGAGAAAGGGAAATCATAGATACCCCTTCTTGACAAACTGTTTCAATTAACTATGTTACAGGAGGATACAGACCCTAACACTAGAGGCTAACACCCCTTATCTTCCATTCCAGTGTTAAAGCTTAAGTTATCATTTCAGTAAAACCAGTCATAACAACTAAGGGTACAGGTAATCAAAATCTAAATTCAGTCTGCAGAGCTGTACTTCCCAATATGGTAGCCATTAGGCATATGTGGCTATTTAAATTGAAATTAATTAAAATTAAATAGAAATTAAAACTCAGTTCTTACTCAAACTAGCTACATTTCAGGTGTTCCACAGCCACATGTAACTAGTGACTACCATATTGTACAGCACATATATAGAATATTTCCATTATCACAAAAAGGTCTACTGAAGAGCAGTGCTCAAGCACAATATATAAATTGCAAAATAATATATATATTATATTATAAATAAATATATAAAATATATTGAAAATATATTATATTAATATATTATATATTATATTAATATATGATATAGTTGCAAAGTAATACAATCAGTGATACTAGAAAGGAATGAGGAAGATGATTTGATTCACATAGGAAAAGGTAATTTAAAGCATCATTCTTAAATGTTTTTTATTAAGACCTCCAGCCGAAGCAACTAAAAAATCTTCAGCCATTATCTGAGTGCTCATTATGAAGTTCATCATGTCATTAGTGGTTTTCTTGCAAAGTGTTAAGTTTATAAAGGTTTATAAATAGTTCTTTATATTTGAAGAAACAAAAAAGAGAAATTATATTTGACTACCATTAACTTGTGTCTCAGCCTTTTTTGATCCAGACTAAACAGACTAAATATTGTGAGCTAAATTAAAGAACTGTAAGTTTTCATTATCGCCTTAAGTCATGAAACCCATAAATAGATACGGTATTCCATCAATATTTTGATTAGGAGAGACTTTCAGACTGACCGCTGGCAATCTGTCAGAAGAAGCATGCTGAGTCTTCAATTATTCATCTTAATTTGATGTTTGAATGTCAGTCACACCGTTAACATTCAGGCGGTTTCTTTTTGTATATACAGTTTCATGTAAAGGCTACTTTTAAAGTGTTGAAATAAATTTAGTTAGAATTAAATTGAAATATGGATTTTACCAGTTGAAACATTTTTTCCCTTGAGAGATTTCTCTGAGATGATAGACCGGATTGTAATAGGAGTCAAATTTCTTGTCTCTCCTTCTCTTTGTCAATATGGATCTTAAGAAGTAGTGGAATGGAATACAAGGGATTTAATTGAACATCAAAACCAGCCTCCACATTGGAGGCTAAATCCATTGGAACACGTAATGAAGCAAGTCAGTGAGGACCACAGAAGCTGGTGCTCTTGTTTTGAAGTTTGTTTTTTGTGAGTTTAACTTTTTATTTTGCCTTATTTAAGAAAAAAGATATTAAAAGAGTGAAGTGGGCTAAGTTTGGGGAAAACTGTCAGAAGCAAAGGAGTAGCCAGAGCAGAAGGAAAGGAGAAATGTGCAGGTAATCAAGAAAGTAAAAAGAAAATAGTTTGTAAATAGGAAGTCTTTAAACTGAGGATGGCCTATCTCTTCATAAATTCTTTGTTCTGTAAGACACATTATTCTTATAATTTCCATAACCCATATTTCCCCAGACCTTACCAGCCCACAGGCACAAATAAGCCCCATTCATATTAAAGTTTAAGTTAGGTGGCTCTTCACCATGACATGGGCTGTCCCCAACCCTCATGTCTCCCTCTGTCATTTAGGCAATCACCTAATAATTTCATGACTAAGCAACCCTATTTAGGCAACTATTCACCCTATTTTGGCAACTCCACCAATGATGTTCTCTACAAAAATGTTAGTGGCAGACCTAGAATGTTTAGGGTGTGATTCCCAAACTCTTTTCTGGTATGTGGTAAGAGCAGGGATGGGGTTAGCTCCTGTTACCTGCAATGCTACACATTTATTTAGAAATACAACTCCAACAGCCATTTCTCCAGAGGGCATAAAACCAAACCTTCAGACTGATAGAAAAATGCTCTTGTGTTATTCTCTTCATTACCTTCCTTTCCCCTCCAAAGAACCAAGACCCAAGAATAATCATCTCATCAGAAAAAATTAATAAGTAGATAGATAGATAGATAGATAGATACTCTTATATATATTATATTATCCAAATATATGCTCAGTTGGGAGTGGGGAGGTTTGGATCAGCTCATCCAAAAATGTAGACACTAAAGCCTAATCTGTTCCCAGCTAATAATCTCATGCCACATTTCCATTGACCTTGATCCCATTAGAGTAGGTAGGCAATGATGTACCTTCCAATCCAGAGCTAGAATACTGCAGATAGGAATCTGTCTCTTCACATGTTCATACACCTCTGAAGTTCGCCTCTTACTATTTTTCTGTTATATTTGGTGAAAGGTAGTATTACTTCTTTTCTAGCTGCAGTGGCAAAGCTTGGGCTTCAAGATAGTCTCTAAAGAAGTTTTTCTAATATCGTGTGCAACAATAAAATCCTATTTTGCTTCTCAGTAATTAAGGATTTAGAAGCTCCATATCTGTTCAAAATAAGGGGAGTTTCAATTAATGTATGCTAACTTTTATTTTCTGGGGAAGACCTGGGAAAATAAATGTCATACAAGCCAGCAAGAGTTTGAAAAGGTTAATTCACTAAAATGTGGTGTTTACCGAGTTCTTGAGTAGAGAAGTGGAGCAATAGTAAAGAAGTTATAGAAACAGTAACTACTAAGAGGAATTGATCCAATGAATCAAGTGTTCAGGTAATAAATCACTAACTCTTCTTCCTTTTCTCCCTTCATCTTCTCTTTTAAACTTGAAATGGCTTCCAGTCAGGTAACTCATGACTCAGCCTGGCCTCCACTCTTTTCCAGGCCTCAGTAACTTTAATGACAAGTGGTTCCATAGACAATTTTGTTGGACAGGTGGTTCTGCAACGATTTTGGTTCACTTGTTGGGTTTGTACTGCAAGTGTGCTTTTTAAACTCATCTAATGCAATATACATTTCATAGTAAGAATGGGCAAAGACTAACAGTTAATTTAGTTATATACAGATATAGATGAAAAATCATACTCAAAGGACTCCCTATAAAAATGGGATATAGAAATAAACTAAGGGGAGAGGAAGTAATTGATCAGATTGTAATAGGTCATGAAGAAACTCAAAGCCAAGAACATTGGGCTTCGGAAATTATTCCCTTGATTGACAGGGAAGGAGGATGAGATGTCTACGGAAGGGAGTTAAGACCATGAAGTTGGATAGGGCACTGGAAAGAGTAAGATGGAACATGGCTTATAGATAAGAATTGTGTCGTGATCTGTATGCCACAAACTTATTATGCTTTCCTGTAAGTTGCCATGTGTGGTGCTTGACTAGAACAGGCCTGAGTGTTGGGAGAACTGAGGTTGCTGCTTTGTGTGCATGCAGGTTTTCTCATTCTGACCATGGTTGATAAAGCTGCCTCGATCTTCAATCTGAAGTAGGGTTCAAGTTACCTTACCTCTACAGAGCTATGAATGCTGGATGGAGAGACAAGAGTAGTGACACTATTTTTTCCCTATGATGATCATTAAATAACATTTACTTATTTTATACAGTAATCAGGAAAAGTAATGTATATGATTTTAGTAATATTTTGTAATTTTTACATGTTATATGCTCTCTAAAAATGTCCTAACTTTGCTCCTCAAGACCTTGATGTTCAATAAAAATTTACAATGTAAAGTTAATCCATAACTCCAAGAAATTGCTTGATCATGGTCTCGAAAAACACTCTTCTCTATCAATACACATGATATTGAGTACTGCATTGCCCTGTATCAAGGAGAAAATTCCAATGTATATTCCAGAAACAACAACAGTTTAGTGGTTGGGGGACTGATGTCTGTACAGCACATTGCTGTATGTCAGAATTTTATAGACCTCTAGGCGCCAACAAAACAGCTAATAAATTTGTTCCTATTATAGTATAAAGACCTGAAGTCATCTTTTTTTGGGTAAAAGTATTACATAAATATTAGAGCATGTTAATAACTTTCTTGTGCACATGTCTGCCACATGCTTGTGAACAAAGAACTTTTTAAACTACAGAACTGATTCAGACATCAAAAATGTCGTGTTTTTAATTGTTCCTTACGTAAAAGGTAATAAATATTTTTCATAGATATTTGGAAAATACAAAAAAGTAGAAAAAATATCAGGCCCTGACCTACTTTCAGAGGCCACCACTGTTATCTGATCTATTTTCTAGAGATTTGACTTTCTTAAATATTCTCTCACTGAGACTAATCCTGGTTCAAATAATTGTCACCTGAAGCTTGAGATATCAATACAGCTCGTATTTGCTCTCCCTTCCTCTGGGGTTTTGCCATTCTAAACCAGCCCACATATGTGCAAAAGAGTATTCCTAAACGGTTATTCATGGCTAGTTCACTCTCTTGGTCTTGGCCTAAATATTGAAGAACGAAGGGTTTAGGAAGGGAAGCCACAAAAAAGAAGGAGAGGTGTCTTTGTTGGTAATTTGTTTTTCAAAAAGATCATAAGAGGCTGTTTACATTATGGGAACCTCCGATTTGAACAGATGGTTCTCTGAGATTTGGTACAAAATGATTGTAATTATTCGCCAAAGCATGGGATTAAGTAGACCAAGGTGTGACTTATTCCTACACCAGCTGGCTTCATTTAGCAATAGCAAATGCCCCATCTCATGGTCATAAACTTCACCCTGACATCTAGAGAAACACCTTTCAAACATCTACTGCAATTCCAGGAAGCTGGGCGGCAAAAGCATATATTGATCAAAGATGCAAATCCCACTTCACTGTTGGGAAGTCTCTTTGAGGATATATGCCACCTTCACAGGCAGCACCAAAGCTGCATCTAGATCATCACATACTGGCTCTGAAACGGAACTGAAACACACAAGTGTTCTTAAATGCTATGGATAGTATACAATTAAAAAATCTGTATATGGATAGATGGACTTAGCAACAAAATGTTGTGGCTCCTGCACCTTCACTGCAGAGACTATCCCATGTCTCCACTTTAAACTACTTTAAACTCCCCAAAGAGTCTTCATTCCTACGAGGTAAAATCAATGTTCTTAGGATAGTGTACATTGCCCTCCACAGCCTCTTTCTTCTACTGTTCACATTTAATTCCAAACAGATTGTAGTTCTCCACACATACAGCTCTGTAACCTGCCTTCACAACTTTGTGCATGTTGTCACTTCATCAGCTCTTTTTAAAGAGTCAGTTAAATTCAGTCATCACTGCCTCCTGGAAGCCTTCCTTGGTTCTCTGCCTACATTGGATATTGATGGTGTCCTATCCAGATCCCCTTTACTGCCAGTATACTGATAGCCATCATTTGCTGACAGTGTTGGCCAATCACAACTCACAGTTATACTCTTCTTTGGAGAATTTCCTTCAGCCAAATGGGAGCCATTTTTTCCATACAGCAGAACACAGCAAGTTCCAGCAAGCCTACAGCTCAAATCCAAGCCATCACCTGAATTTGGGAATAAAGTTTTATTGGAACACAGAGGTGCTGTGTCTTACACACTGTCTTCCACACTACAATTGCAGAGCAGTTGCAACAGATACTAAATAGCCTAAAAAGCATAAAACATTTACTACTTAGGCTTTTATCAAAAAAGTTAGCTGATCCCTGAGAGTACAAAACGTGAGAATGATTCTATGTCGTAATTTGTGCTGGAGTCCAGAGCTTTCTCATTGGATCATACTGAAGCTGACCTCTAGCCAAAACCACATTATTGTTTAGCTTTTTCTCCTGTCCTACTCTTCCTCCTTCATTCCCTTTCCTGAGGTCACCCGCTGAATGAATCAGTGAGGGTAATTTAGGAGTGGATCCTGAGGGACCTGGTTCAAATTAAGCGGAGAGAGCAGTACATAAAACAGATTAAGGGAGAGTTAACTGACCTATGGTCACTCCACACTCTGGCAAGGGTCTTGAGTTATAACTCACATACTGTTGAGATGGATGGTTCAAGCAGCTTAGCTGGCTGGTCAGTGACCTGGCTGGAAGAGCACAGTAGGAAGTTCAATGACAAGGAGATCTGGGAAAGAGGCATGTGGGCACAAAGGATGAGTTTCATTTTACTAAATATCAATGCCCATCAGAGAACATCCACTGCAGAAGTGGTACTAAACCAAGTGGACAGAACACTCGGTAAGTAAATGTAAGCCAGCTCCTCTACTTGTTTAACTACAGGTTCCACGATGAACTTCTGAAAAGAGTATCCATGACTAAGAGGGTAAAGATTATAATAGATGTTCTTATCACACACACACACATACAAAGAACAATAATAATTATAACAATAATAACAATAATGAAAAATAAGAGGGACGGAGGAAACTTTTAGAGGTGATAGGTTTATGGCATAGATTGTAGTGATGGTTTCATGGGTGTACACTTATCTCTAAACTCATCAAGTTGTACACATTAAATACACACAGCTTTTTTTTTAAATGTCAATCGTATTTCAATAAAGTGGCTTAAAAAAAGAGTGCCTATGGTAGCAGACATGAAGACTACACGTGTTCAAAACCATGAGGAATCTCTCATCAGGTCTGAGATGCTATAGTGGAAGCAGGAAAATGCAGGATGCTATTCCCTCTCATACATTCCATACCCTTATCTCCATCTTCCACGCACCTCTCCGTATTTATAAAAGTGTTTGACTTGGGTTTAAGACACATGGAGTGCAGTCTGAGCCTCTCGACGTATTTGTGAAAGCTGATTCTCAGCTAAACCTCCAACATTTTGCTAATTCCTGCAACCTTAGCCTGAACCTGTACCATAAAATAAACTTCAGGTTACCTGTTCTTTCAGCTTTTTTCTTTGATAATGTAACATTTCATAAGGGTCAGAATTTCCCTGTAATAAGATATATTTGTGTTGAAAGCATTTGCTATATTTCTGTCTATAGACAATAAATTTAAGAAGATGAGCATGGGTCCTAGCCTTGAATCTATACAAAGAATGAAACATGGGGAGAAGGTAGAGAGTCTGTTTTTACTAATCATCATCATTCTGTAAAGATGTCAACTCTCCTCCCATTTCTATTCCATGTGGACTTTATCACAGCCTTCTGCCTTTCATTGAATGAGACCCCTGCTCTGTTGTCCTTATGCCCTAAAACACATCAGGCAGGGTCAGGCAGGGTCAAGGCCAAATTGTAATAGGGGCAAAGAAACAAAACAAAACAAAAGCCTTCCCTGGATCTACTCCCCTTGAACTAGGGATGGAAAGAGTATCTTGATCAAAGAAATAATTTTGGAAGACTGAAGATTGGGAGGTAATATGTTTTCTTTATTGATTAATTGTAAGATAAATGTAGAAATCCAGTCTTCTGATATAATTGAAGGGAAAGCTTCTCTTTGAGGTGTAGAACAAAAATAAGGAATTTACTACTTTTAAAATAGGAATGAAGCACTTTAAGGAGAATACTTTCCGACGCAAGATACAAGGCGATTATTTCAGAGGAAAATTTCTATGATTTGCTAAAAATTGAGTTCTTAATCATCATCTGAAGTACACTCTCTCCTTTTTTTGAAAATCATTTGGTTTGGGAACTTATAAAAGGTATAAGTGTAACAAAACTTTTGGATGAGATTTCTCTGTAAATTCCACCAACACTGAGTATTCAGGGAAACTCACCTGTATTCAATGATGTAGATAAAGCAAAGGTTTTGAAATAAGAATTCATTTTAAATCCAAGCTTTGCAAATGAATACTTTCTAACTAAATTCTCTGAGCCTTGGTTTCCTCGTCTATAAATGAGGATACTCTACCTTAAAGTTGTGTTGCGACTGTGAAATTGGGTGACATATATGAAAGGGTCTGGCACAGAAACAGTAAGAACTCAGTTGATCTCTATGTTTTCTACTGTTCTTCTCTTCTTTCCTTCCCTTAAGAGGAAAATAAATAAAATGACTCCTGGATTATCAGTACACGAATATGCATAAGTTTTGCAACATTTTACAGTTTTTCGAAAATCCAATTTCAACTACGCTTTTTTTTTTTTACAATATAATTACTCTGAGGAAGAGATATGATATGCATTCTATGTGATACTAAAGTTCAATTTCTGTTATTCTGGGCAACAAAATCCTGGGGATGAGGGTGGCAGTATGCTACAGATGCTACAAAATGGACGAACTATGAGGACAGTATGCTAAGTGAAGTAAGTCACAAAAAGACACATAATTTATGATTCCACTTAAATGAAGTCTCTGGAGTAGTCAAATCCATAGATAAAAAAATGAATAGTAGTTGCCAGGGGTTGGGAATAGGGGGAAATAGGAAGTTGTTGTTTAATGGGTATAAGTTACACTTCTGCAATATGGAAACTGTTCTAGCTGCTCTTGGGCCTACGGATCGCTTTTCTTCCACCCGTTGATTCAGGGAATTTGATCCACAAGACCTTTATATTTCACTTCCTAAAGCCATTGCCACTTTTTCTTTTTTGGCCATTTTACCCCAGTGCCTAATGTTTCTGGAGTTTTCCCTAATAGAGAGAGCACACCTCTTGCATACCATCCCTCCTTCTGAGCTGTACTTTTATTCGGGACTGCACATTAGAATCATGAGAGCTTTAGAACACTTCAGCCCTACCCTAGACCATTTGAATCAGAAATGCTAGGGGTAGAGCCATGATATTTTCATGTCTAAAAGTCTTATCAGGGGACTTAAATGCATAGTGTGCTTTCAGCACAACTGTTTTAAGCCTTTCCTTATTGTTTATCCCATTTACTCTCACCTTCCTTAGTCCCATTCCCTCTAGGTCTTATTAACAAAAAGAGAAATTTGTACTTTATTAATCCATTCTTAAATGTTAACAATTAATATTACATAAAAATATTATCGTTCCTGAAGAAAAAGTAGATAAAAACATGTGTGTTAACCAAATTATGATGGCAATTTGTGGTAACTGCTTGTCAGGAAAATGCGATATCCAGTCTTTAACCAAGTGGAGTTTTTTGCTCCTTCCCACAAACATCGTAGCGTTGATTACTTAGCCCATCTATAATTGAGCCCACCCTAGGATGTATATGTCAGATGTGTCAGGTTTTTATTAGTATCTTTGAATAAAATGATTTAAGAGTTGAAATGTGTATGCAACAGCCTTTTCCAAACCACAAAGTCAGATTCCTTGGTCAAATAAATTTAGGATAGCCTGCTAAATAGATTCTAGTACCGAGTCCTATGATGAGGGGTGTTCCCCCCACCAACAAGCAATTCTTGGGACAACAACTGAGTGTCCTATAATTCAACTCAATTCTGACACTACCTGCCAGGAGGCAGCACCAGATTCCATAGGTTAAAGTTTCAGTCCTACAAGACTGCCTTTGCCTGTTGCCTTTCAGAAGCCAGTCTCAAGCCCAGGTTGTTACCTGTACTTCTGACTGGCTGGCTATAAATCAGAGGTTCCTAAGCCTCCCTTTTCAGGTTCGATTAATTTGCTAAAGTGGCTCACAGAAGTCAGAGAAACATTTTACGTACTAGATCACTGGTTTATTACAAAAGATATATAACACAGGAACAGTCAGATGGAAGAGATGCATAGAGCAAGGTATGGGGAAAGAGCTGGGAGCTTCCATGTCCTCTGGGAGGGTGCCATTCTTCCCAAATCTCCACATGTTCATCAACCTGGAATCTCTCCAAACCCTGTCCCTTTGGGTTTTTACGGAGGCTTCATTACACAGGTATGATTGAATATATAATTGGCCATTGGCAACAATTCAACCTCCAACCCCTCTCCCCTCCCTGGAGGTAAGCTGTGGGACTTAATGTTCCAACTTATAATCACATGGTTGGTTCTCCTGGCAACCAGCCCCCATCCTTAGGTGTGGTCCAAAAGCTACCTCATTAGCATAACAAAAGACATCTTTAGGGCTCTCATTACTTTGGAAATTCCAAGGGTTTTAGAAGCTCTGTGCCAGAAATAGGGATGAAGGCCAAATATATAATTATCGTAAATCACAACATCACACCTGCCTCCAATAATGCTCTCCTGGAAACTATTACTTTATCTTACCTGATATATTAGGAATTTGAACCTACTGAATTCAGCATATAATGCTTGAAAATATTTAACAAATTAGGACATATTTTAGTTAAATAAAATGAAACCCAGTAGCTTCATTCTAATAAAAAGAAAACATTTGCACAATATGATTTTTACTACATCAAGTCACCCTCATGATCAATGCAAACTGTCACTCTGATCTGTCCTATGTAACCTAGAGAGATGAACAGTAATACAAATATCCACATCAACACTGATGGATCAATGAATGAGTCATATAACTTATTACTATCTAAATATTGAAATATTTAAATTTCTGATACAGTTTTGAATCATGATAAGTAACACATGCCAACGAATCAATATATTATGTGTAAATAATTAATTAATGTCCCTTTCTTCCCTCCTCTCTGTTAGTTTCTAGGAGAATGAATTAATAGGATTGTCTCCATTTAATTTTTCCATATTTATAAGGGTTAACATTTCTATGTTTTGAGAAAATGCAGAAGGAAACAAAAAAAAAAAGCTATAAAGCTTATAAATAACTGTAAATATACCACCTGTCTTCAAAGTAAAGATTTTTCTTTAGGTGAGTTTAAGTCATTCATTTAGTTTTACCATAATAAATCACCATCATTATCTACTCACTCATGTGCATTCTAATCATGGCAGGATGAGGTGTCTGCAACTATGTAAATATGAATATTCTACTCATAGTCAAAACTGCAATATAATGACTCACATCATGCCTAAAGGGAAAAGCAAGACTTCCAGAAAAAGATCCATGAGGGGATTTGGTTCAGTCATGTTTTAACTAGAAAGCAGAGGTTATTTCTGAAGAGATCAGCCTTAATCATGCTAAAGTATTTGCAATCAGCATTAGACTATTTTCCCAGGCCTAAAATGCTGGGCTCAAAGCACACGTGTTTTATCTTTACAAAACCAATCAGCTCTCATTTTAATTCAGTGAACTATTTCACAGTATTGGCAATTTTTAATGAACTACTCCAAAGAATAGGTTTATAAAAATGGCATTCCCTTTTCTTCTGATTGTGTCAACTTCAATGACAAACGTGAGAAAATAGCAAATAATTTTTTTTAAAAAACCTTTAATATTTACGTGGTAAGTATTTTAACTGTAAGGCTTAACAAACAACGTGTTCCTCACGATTTTATTCACAACAAATGTGGAACAACCCTCAACAGAAGGGCAACAAATAAATATATTATAAAGTATATATCATGTGATAATATTGCATCACTATAATGTGTATTAATGAACAAATCTTAATAAATTGAGAATATGTTCACAATAAAATGCAACAAGAGAAATGCAGGAAACCCTATATAAAAGTGCCATCAAGCGTATACAGAAAATGCATTGAAAATACACCAAAAATAATTTCAGTGGTGTCTCTTTATAAGGATTAGGTTGATTTGTTATCTCTTGAAATAGTTCTGTATTTTTCAAACTTTTTACAGTGGCTATGTAGTACTTATATAATCAGAAAATGTTTCTTTTTATTGATAGCTCTTCTACGTATTCTTGGGCATAGTCCAGTTATATCACTGAAGCACCACTCAAGTCAAGTACACCCTACACTCTTCCATGCCCTGGCAAAATTCCAATTCCTTAGAAAACACACTGTGCTTTGCCCTACTTTCAGACTCTTCATTCTTTTTATTCCGTATGCAAAGTACAAATGTAGGAAGCAGGAAGCTTTATCAGAGCCCAATCAGTATCAATGGCTTTATTCTATTTTCTTATAGTGTCTTTTTTTTGTGGATTCTTACTAATTGCATGACATCTCTTGACAACAGGTAACAAGAGGAAGACCATGGCCATGCAGCATGAGAATCGGCTGGTCATAGTAAGAGCTTGATATACTAAAAGGTGATGCCAAAGAGGGAGCTAGGCTTGAACCTTGTCCCACCCATTATTCAGTTAGCACTTAATAATAGCACTGAATAATAATAATCTCGGAGTCTGATTCCTTTGCATAATATTAAGGAAATATCATCTGTATCCCATGCACTATTTCAGACTTATCACCACATGCCCAACACTGAGCAACTTCATTTCCCACACAGGAGCAAGCAGCCCCCACAAGGGCAATGCTACCATTCTGCAGTGGAGAAATATGAGACTGATTTCTTGCCTTTTTCCTGAAACTGTGAAGAGGAGAATAGTTACTTAATATTAATGAAATCTGACTTTCTGACTTCCCTCTGCTTAATTTTGCCTTTAAAAATCAACATAATTATTCAAGCCTTTTTACCAAACGTTATCAGCCTTCCCTTCATGTTTGATGACTCAATCTGTCCCAAATCTAAGACTGTGAGTAAATGATTCCAAAACCATTAATTCGATGAAGCCAAACAATAATCAATGCAGGAAAAAAAAAGAAGCAAAGATAAAAATGCAAAAGCATTCCAAGTGAGATTTGACAAAAATGACTATACCTACACCATCCAACTTCTTTAATTGGTTAACAAGGAAATGCACTGGGAAGAACTGTTTAAAAAGCAAATTAATTGGCATCTCACAGAATAAATTATTTGATTGGCAGAAATTTAAAAGTCAAAAATATGCTCTGAGTCTGCATTTCAACTCCCCACATATTGCATATAAGACACTTTTTCAATTCCATGTTAAATCAACTAACTTACTCCTTCTTAGAAAGAGAGGGTGGCTGTTAGTGCTGGATTAGAAACAGGTATAAGAGATGGAACTTGAAATTATTTGTGTTGAACCATCTATCACAAGATTACAAGTGAGCATAGCAGGAGGTTCACATGTTGGTAATATTTTCTCTACTACTCCTAACTTCTGGTCATCTGCTGTCATAAAGATAATATCAAAACTCTACTGGAAAATCACTGTTATTTCCCATTCCATCTATAACACTCCTTCAATATGTTGGGGAGAGGTACAGCCTGTAATACATCTTTTCTTCTCTGTACTCTCACCCTAGAACATCTCATTCTGTTTAGGACATAAATAAATATCTTATGTTCATCACCCCCAAATTTATCTAGTCATAACATTTCTCTGAGTGTGACTCAAAGGCTGAATTGTCTTTTAGACATCTCCATTTGGGCATCAAATAGGCACCTCAAATTTAACTTAGTCCCTACCCTACAAAGCAATCCTGATCTCATATCCCCAAGTCTTTCCCATCTCAGTTACAGGCAATAACTTTCACCAATTGCTAAGGCCAAAGTCGTAGTCATCCTCAGTTGTCTCTTTCTCTTGCCTTCATTCTTCAGTCTATGACCTAGTTCTACTCATTTTTTTTTTAAGGTTTTTTTTTTTTTAATTATTAGCACTTTCAATTATTATTTATTTTATTTTATTTTATTTTGGCTGTGTTGGGTCTTCGTTTCTGTGCGAGGGCTTCCTCTAGTTGCGGCAAGTGGGGGCCACTCTTCATTGCGGTGTGCGGGCCTCTCACTATCGTGGCCTCTCTTGTTGCGGAGCACAGGCTCCAGACGCGCAGGCTCAGTAGTTGTGGCTCACGGGCCTAGTTGCTCCGCGACATGTGGGATCTTCCCAGACCAGGGCTCGAACCCGTGTCCCCTGCATTAGCAGGCAGATTCTCAACCACTGCACCACCAGGGAAGCCCACGTTCTACTCATTTTTAAATTTAAAAAGTATCCCAAGTCTAGACACTTCTCCCCATCTCCATTATTGTAGGTGCAAAAAATTTGGAGACGTTACCAGCTATTAGTGTTAAAGAAACAGGCAATTCATATCAAAATAGGCATTCTAAGAGTACGTGGCAAAGAAACATAGTCAGAAAAATAATTTCAGGACCATGTAATTACTCAGTTACTCTTAAGAATAAAAGGCTTCCATGATCAAAAAATGTTTGAAATACTGTGTTTAACAGTTAAAATAGGTTCATTTGCCCTTAGGTTTCTCAGAGCCTTTAGTATGGAAATATTCATCAAAAATTTCACAGAGGGTGATATAGTATGAAGGGTATTGAAAACATATTTGAACATGAAACCTGTTTGAGGCAAACTCCATACCAGTTTAGGAAACATTGCCTTGAATAAAATGTTTAGACTTTACATGTGTTGACACTTCCAAATTTAAGATGTTTATTCTTCCAATTTGTTGTTGTTGTTGCTGCTATTGTTGTTGAATCTTTTTATTTTCCCAAACTCTAAACATGAAATATTCTAGGATTTAGTTCTTTAAATTCTTTTTTCTAATCTCCACAAGTGATTATTTCACTCCCATGGGTTTAAACACTATCAATAAATTAAGAAATCTCTTGTCTATCTCTAATAACTACCCCTTAATTCCTGCTGAACACCTTCCCTGGATACTTAAGAAGCATCTCCAAGTTAACTCTTTATGTGCCCCCATCCCAACCAGCTCTGTCTTGGCTTGCTATTTTAGTAAATGGCAACTTCATTTTTCTAGTAATTAGGCCAAAGAAACACTTGGGGTCATCCTTGACTTCCTCCTTCTTTTCTCATGCCACATATCTTATTTATCAATTACCACTGGCATTCAAGACATATCATTTCTGCTGAGGCCACTAATTCGTGTCATTGAGCTACTGCAAACCATATCCCTCCTCTGCCCAACACCCTCCATTGGCTCCTTATCTCACTCAGAATAAAAGCCTTTACCATGACCTAAAAGTTCTTACACAATTTATCCTGGACTACTTC
Organism: Balaenoptera musculus; assembly: GCF_009873245.2. Lineage (NCBI taxonomy): Eukaryota > Metazoa > Chordata > Mammalia > Artiodactyla > Balaenopteridae > Balaenoptera > Balaenoptera musculus. Next base: position 157,403,214 of record NC_045786.1, read on the forward strand.
TCTTACTTCGTGTTCCTACCGCTCCCTCTTCTCTCACTACACGAGAGGTTCTCTTTGCTGTTCATAAACTATGCAAACCATGCTCCTACCTTAAGGCCTTTGAACGTAGTTTCTTCTGTGTTAAGTGCTCTGTCCAACACTCTAGTCTCTCCATAGCTTGTTCCTCACTTGGTTCAGGTTTTGGTTGGAATATTGACCCTTAGAGAGGTCTTCCTTAACTAGCCTATCTGAAATAGTACTTTTCTTTCCCCATCATTTCATCTCTTTATTTTGCTTTACTTTTTTTTAATACTACTGTGATGATTAATTTTATGTGTCAACCTGGCTAGGTTACAGTGCCCAGTTGTTTGGTAAACACTAGTCTAGACACTGCTGTGAATGTATTTTGTAGACGTGATTAACATATAAAGTCAGTTCACTTTAAGTGAAGGAGATTACCCTTGATAATGTGGATGGACCTCATCGAGTTAATTGGAGGCCTTAAGAGCAAAAACTGAGTTTTCCTGAAGAAGAAGGAATTCTGCCACAAAACTGGAACATAGAAGCCCTGCCTGAATTTTCTGTCCGTCAGCCTGCCCTACAAACTTCAGTCCCAGCCTGCAATATCAATACCTGCCTGAATTTCCTGCCCTACCAATACTGTCTTGCCAGACCCCATGATCAAGTGAGCCAATTCCTTAAAATAAATCTCCTTATTCACACACATGCACACACACACACACACACACACACACACACACACCGTATTGGTTCTATTTCTCTGGAAAACCTTGACTGATACAACGACTTACCTGATGTATTATGTGTTCCTTTGGTTTTTTCCTCTCCCTACATCACTAGAATATAAATTTGTAAGACAGGAATTTCATTTCTTTGGTACATTATTCCATATCATCTACTAAAAATGTGCCAGCAACATAACAGGTCCTCACAAAATATTTGTTGAATGAATAAGTGAATGCTATTTTGCAAACAACTTAATTCAGGGTAATTAAATCCAAATAAGAGCAAAACAGAACAAACAAACAAGGAGTACTAACTTTATGAAGTCATCATGTACCTGTTTTGTAACTTTCACAAGTATTTATAGGAAATGATCTATATATGTCCCCATGCAAAGTGTAAAAATAATCAGCAATGTCATCCTGTGTATCTTCTTATTTAACCCCACAATCTTTTAGTATATAGCTAATAAGTTCCAAGAATTTTCACATGTGTGACGTTTAATACTCATAAAGGTAAGAAGCATTTAATACTCTTACAAGGTAAGAAATTGTATTTAAAATATAAGAAATCTAAGGCTCAAAATGGTAATGGGGTAAAACATAATTTTGTTGTAGGGAGGAGTGGAACATTGCATTTAATAGCCAGATTAAAACACATGCTTTGTTATCACAGCAAATGTAGATGATCAGAAGAAACAAGTATTATCACTTTCTTATTAAATTTCTAATGCAGTTGCATGTAGTCTGCCGTGCTTCATCTTGTTACAAAGGAATAATAATATTATTGGTTGGGGAGGCTGTAAAGAGTTACATGAGGTAATTTATATGACAGCTCCTATCCTAATTTATAACAGATGTAGAATTAGAAAATTATCAAGTTTGAATCCTTCAAATTCATTCTTGATTTTAAAAGCCAAAACCAATGACATGAATTTTAAGTGGAGGTATTGACACAAGACTATGAAAATGGAGCACATCTATTGACCTTATGAGTTGATACATAGAAAAGAGCAAAATCTGAAAAATATTTCCTAGTAGGTACCGTGATGTCACTAAGAATATAATTAGCCATTGTGGCATGAAGGTTACTTCAGGTCAATTTTATTTTTATTCTGTCCTAAAATTGTCAAGTTTATATGAAGTTCTTGTGTGGCCTTCTACCTTTACTACAATGATTTATTGTTATATATCATTTAAACCTAAGACAATAGCTCTTAGATATTTTGTAGGAAATCATATTCCTTCATTTACATTTGTTGTAGAAAATTCGGTTTATTCTGTTTAGCTCACTATGACTTCACTGATTTTGTTATGATGATCTCAACAAGCATAAAACCTGGCAGTAACGGCCTATTTTCTTCCTTTTACCTATTATTGTATAAGTTAAAAAAAATTATTATAGCAATGACATGTTCATAGCTCACCACTAAGTTTTGACTTTTTTCTTGATAGTACCTACTACCACCTTATACAGTGGGTGCTCAGTAAATGTGTATTAAATATGAATTACCTCAAAATCTGAGTTCGCCATCTCACAGAAACAAATAAATGGTAAAAAAAAAAACAAGGCACTTAAACTCTGTTTTGTTAGTAATATATAAAAATCATGCATATATATGAGGGTTTACCTCAAATACCTTGGTAGTTTTCTTCACATCAGCATTATAATTTGGCTGTGTTTTCAAATATCCAACTCTTCCCACTGCAAGAATCGATAGCCTGTCTGAAAATCCAATTGCTTGAAATTTTACTAGTGATGGTGTTCAGAGTCAGGAATTTACCAAATAGCTGCATTTTCCTCATTTGGGGATATTTGGAAAACATTTCACTATCTCCACCATTCAAAAGAAAACACTGTCTTCGCCTTTAATGAACAAAGCATTTACTTTTTTTGGAAATGTTTTCACCCAAAGAAAAAGGTTTTCATTTAGAAATGTAAACATTTTGGCTGTTAGGGTGGTACCAAATAAAAGATTCCCTGATTGCTTTAAATGAACCATTTAGAAATCCTTGCCAATGTAGACACAGTCAGTCAGTACTGCACAATGTGTCAAAGTGTTCCACCTTCATTGGTGCTTTGTAAATCACACCAGGGATTTGAGTAAATTAAGTCGACTTTTTCACTAGAAACCAGATGTTGCACCTCCACTGAGTTTTACTTGGGAAAACAATGCACTATTAAGTGACTATGAGCCATGCAATCAGGAAGAAATATTGCACCTGGATGTCAAAATGCATGCCAAGTTTCAACCAGCAGCAATAAAAAGCCTTCAAGGCAACACTCAATCCCCCACTAACTGGAATCTAGAATCCACTTTCTAAATTTTCTAAATTCCAAAGATGTGTGATAGACCTTAGAGTTAGGTCAAAAGCATCCCTAGTTTGAAGTGTCTAACGTGAAACAGGATGTGTGTGTGTGCGCGCGCACACACTTGTGTGTTTCTGTGTGTGCGTGTGTATCTGCAGCAAAAAGCCCATATCAAAAAGACTACTGGAATCAAAGACCTAACTCAGCCAGTGCATCCAGATTCTACAGAAAAAGTAATCAAACAATGCAGAATAAACAAAGAGAAAGAAAGAAAAGAAGGGAGGTTAGGCAGAGGAAAGAATGAAGGAAAACAAAGACAAGAAGGAAGAGAGGAAGGAAGGAGGGAGGGAGGGAGAGAAGCATGGAAAGAGGGAGCAAAGAAAGAAGGAAAGAAGAGAAAAGGAAAGAAACATTTAGAAGCTAAAAATATATATTCATCAACTCTAATGTATGTCCAAGACCTCCCAGATTGTGGCTACGAATAATTGCACTTTTTACTCACCCACAGGACTCCAAATTACTTAAGAATACCCCGGTTTTTCTGGGCGTCCTCAGAAGAGTGTCTCACATGAGCAAATAACTTGTCCACTGCTGTCACCACACAGCAGCACACAGGGTCTACCCTGTTCCTCTCCTCTTACTTTTATGTTTACTTGTCCCCTGCCATGCCTGTGAAGCCAAATGCTGGAGACTTCCTGCCACTGCCCATTATATGTCTTCCTTTTTTTATCCTAAGGATGCTAACCCATGTTGCATAAGGCACCTTCGATGTATCCCGAAGTCTTCCAAGATACCTGGCAATACAAGATATCAATGGTTTATATGAAAGAATAGGAGAATGACCTCTTCTCTAATTATGTGTCATATTTCATGGGACTCTGGGCACAAGCACAGATGATTGTTCAGTGTAGGTGAGATAATCTTTCTTATGTCAGCTTCTGGTCCTTCTCTACCACAGGAAATCAAACCTAACCCAAGGAGCTGGCCATAAAACACAGTTTCTCATATCTTACTCAGTGTTCCACTATTAGCACATTGTCTCCCAACCCCAAACTCTTTCCTTTTCCAAATTTTAAAAGAAAACATGTCCTCACATGCCAGTGGATGTATACAGGGGAAAAGATGTTTTCATGCCAACAAGTTTGTACTAATACCATCCTGAATCAGGTAACTCCTTACATTCATATTTATATCTAATTATACACATATTTATATAATGTGCAATCAACTCCCACTCTTTATAATTTCATTTATACACAAAGCCTTTTTCTAAATTTCCTATATCATAAAATTTATAATTTCCCTAAAATAACCTCACTGCATTTTATGGAAGGAAGAAAAAGACATTTCAGACAAACCACCCATTTTTAAGAAAAGAAAGGTATTGACAATCAACATTTGAGAAATATTTGTATTTGATAGCTTTACTGAGTTCACTGATTACTCTGGTGGATGTACTATCAATTGCTGAATTAAAAAATTTCCCTAACACGTAATAGTTTAAAAATAAACATTTATTATTGTATTATTTATGTGGTTTAGGAATTCAGAGGCAGTTTTTCTGAGTGGTTGTGGCTTAGGTTCTTTCATGAAATTGCAAGTCAAGATGTTGGTCAGGTTTACAGTCATCTAGAGGCTTGACCGTAACTGGAGATATGTTTCCAGAACAGTTCATTCTCATGGGTGTTGGCAGGAAGCCTCCTTTTCTTGCCACATGTACTCTCCACAGGACTGCTCCGGCATCCTTCACATCCTCTCAACATGGCACTGGCTTCTCCAAGAGGGATTTAGCCATGAGAGAGCAAGAAGGAAGTTACAATGCCCTTTATGACCTTGTCTCAGAAGTCACACACCATCACTCCTGCCACATTCTCCTTAGTAGAAGTTAGTTATTAAGTCCAGCCCACATTTTAAACAAGGGGAATTAAGCTGCACCTCTTGAGGAGAGGAGAATCAAGGACTTTTGTATATATTTAAAATCACTATAGGAAGACTATGTAAAGTACTTAACAAAGGCTCAGGAAAAATATGGCCAAGACTAGATGAATCCAGGTTCCCTTTACTGGAGATCCTGTCTAAGACACTGTTCTTTGAGACAAAGAGGAAAATATCTTAATATATAACAGTGTCATTTGACTAACATCTATGTTTTGGATCTGTGTAGGTTTTAGCCTATTTTAAGGTCTTCACATAACTGAGGTAAAGACAGACAGACTTCATTCTCAATTCTCTGGTCCTTTGTGTTGTTAGTATGGGCACAATTCCTTTTCTAGTAAATGATGAGGAACTCTCTCATTCCAATGGTAGTGCCTATACTGGCAGATGGCACTTTGAAGTGGCCTAAACAAACCATTTATAGGAGGCATGAGAATGGCATACATGATTTTCCGGTCGGGAAGCCATAAGCTACAGATTGTACCATATTGCTACTGGCACGACAGTTCAAAGTACCCAAATTGACTAGAGGAATGTTAGAAGACAAGTGAATATGTTATAATAAATTATATTATGATAAAAATCTGCCTCAGCATTACATCTTAGGGATCCTTCAATGTAACAGCAACAACAACAAAAATAAGATATTTCATTTTTTCTTCTCTGAGATTAGCAGTTTAATGTGTAGGTGGCAGGACAGATAACAGACATCTGGTTTAGCAGAAGTGAGCGTCAACAGTGGCAGCAGGGGCAGCAAATTTTTATAATATTGGCAATTCAAATTCAAGTATCAGATTAGTGCGGTATTAGAATCATTCATTGGAATATGCTTGGAGGCCAAAACTTTTCTCAGCAAAACTTTCAATGATTTTTAAGCAAAATAATATGGTGTGTGTCAGTGTGTGTATCAAAATATGCCATCCAATATTAAAATGTCTGATGTTCAGCCATAACTTTAGTATAATTTACAAAATCAAAATTCATTTGAGTCATGGATCAAACAGAGCGTTATAAAATTGCAGCCCCACTGCTGTTATTCCAACTTTATATGCTCATGGCAAATCCTGTGATGTCAGCATTTAGGACAAGCCCTGGCTTTCATCTATTCTAATTCAACCTCCAACGTATTTAAATTGTGACTCGTTTTCAATTTGTCACTCAAATATCACCTATGAGGTACATAAAATGATTCATTATCAAAATCAACTCTATCAAAGCAAAGCCTAGTCTTTCTTCTTCTGCCGAACAAGTGAGGCATCTTAGTAATAGAGTTTGTAGGAATGGCCATTGTAAAATAACTTCTCTGTGCTTGAGTTTAATATTTATACTTTAAACAGCTACCTGAACTTATGAGGACATGGTTATAGTAAGGCCAGTTTTTATTTTTTCCATACAGCCTCATTATGTTAGCTTTTGCCCTGTAACAAACTGCCCTCAAACTTGGTGAACTAAAACTACCACTGATTCACAGTTCTTTGGGTTGGCTGGATGATTCTTCTGGACCGAGCCAGCTCAGCTGATATCTGCTGACCAGGATCATTTGTCTGTGGTTATCTGAAAGGTCAACTGAAGGAGGGATAATCTAGGATGGTGTCACACCTACACACGTGGCAGTTGATAGCCAGTCACTTGAGACAACAGGGAGGACTGGACCGGATGTTTCTCATCATCTAGTAGAAGAAGCTCGGCTTTTTCACACGGTGGTCTTATGAGTTTCCCAGAGCAGCAAGGGAGGGACAGCTCCTCTGCTGGCATAATATTTGCCAATAACTCACTGGGCAAACCATGTGACATGGCTGACCCAGATGCAAAGGGAGGAGAGATAGGTTCCACTTATTATGGGAGGATCTGTCATGTCACAATGCAAGGTCAGGAAAGAAAAGAATATGCAAAAAATCTTACAGTGTACAACCATCCTCTTGTCTCAACCTTTGTAAGAGCGTAGGGGTCCAGTAGAGTTCACAACATGGGCATAAGTAGTGTGTAACAGTGAAACAACCATGGCTTTGGAGTCAGAAGAATGATCTGACCTTTCATTCATTCACTGATTGTTAATCAATTTTAATTCATTAATTCCTTCAAACAGTATACATTTATTGAACACATAGATTATCCCAGACAATTTATTCAATAATCATTGATTCATCAAATGTTTTATTGAGTGTCTCATGTTCTAGGTGCTATTCTGGACACTAGATAGTTGGCAGAGGACAAGACAGCAATAAAGAAGACAAAGTTCTATTCTCATGGAATTTGTATTCCATGTAGACCAGTGCACACACACAAACACACACACAGAGTAGAACATTTAAAAAAATAATAAAAAGAAGAAATGAAAGAGTTACTTTGACATAGATGGTCAGGGAAAGCCTCTCTGAGATGACATTTCATTTGATACCTGACAACAGGAAGAAATCCATCCTTCAGGATGGAGATCTTGGCATAGGAGGCAGAGGCAAGATCCTAGGGCAAGGATGAGCTTCATGTGCTCAAAGAATATAAGTGCCTTGCCAGAGGTGAACGAGCCAGGTAAAGTGTACCAGGAAAGGAGGCAGGGGCTGGGTCATGCCCAGCCCCTGAATCCTGGATTTAGGAGTTTATGCTCACTTTCATAAAATGTTGCTAGAGGGAACAGTCTATAAATGAGGGGATATGACATGGCCCCAGGTAGGTACATCTCTTTGGCCCTATGGGCTTTTGCTCCACAGAAAAGGGCAGGGCTAGAGCAGGACCAGAGTGGGGTCCTCTATAACACAGAGTCCAAGAAAGTGAACCCTATTACGCAGCCTGAGGGTAGAGTCCCTACCTACAAAGATTTCATATTGCGAATGTGGGAACAGTATTTTAAACACAGGGTGGAAAATGCTTGTTGAGGAATACTCACATATTGTTTGACCCCCCACACACACACACAAATAAAGGATAGTCCATGGGCTATTAAAAGATTATAACAGTACTTCATAGGGTTATTTTAAGGGAATCACGACCCATAGCAACACCCAATATATATTACATTCCTTCCTTTAAAAATAATCAATAAAAATACATACATAGTACACTGTCAAGCCCAATTATAATCACGAAAGAACATTTTATAAAATTTAGTCACTGCCTTCACTCCCCACTCCACTCCCTCTTTAACACTGAACTTTGATGTCCACGTCCACCATCCTCTAACTCTCTGTGTCTCTGGAATCCACACCTCACTATCAGAAACACAAATGTCAGCTTAATCTCTTTATGTTACACGTGTCCAGTATTTCAGATCACACTTGCCAACATTAGTGTGAAATATCTATTTATGATTACATTTGTAAGATAGGGATTCAATCCCCCTGTGATTATCTATTACAGCAGTAGTGTGATTGAAAAACTACATACCAAGAAAAATTATCTAATTTAGGGTGCATGTTTAAAGGGTAAAGGAAAATTCTTTATTATTCCACAAGGAGGATAAGCACACGTCTACAAAATAATAAAGATCGAAATTTTAATTTATCTTGGGTAATTATTTTCTTTGCATTTAAAAAAATCAAGCATACTACTCATTTTAATTCAGTTTTGCTTGTTTTAAAAAATTGAAAACATAAAATAGATAACTAATAAGAACCTGCTGTATAAAATAATAATTTAAAAAAATTGAAAACAACACTTTGAGTTTGTATTTATTCCCTGTTACTTCAAGATGAATAAATTTCAATGATGAATAAAGACCAATAAAATTTTGAGCCTTGAATCTTATTTTATACTTCTTGGGAGATAACAAATGCTCTTTGAACCCAAAATTGTTGGTGAAAAAAATATTAAGAACACTTTTGTTCTTCTTTTTACAATCTCTTTCCCATTCTCTCTACTGTTGTTCCTATAGCATTGCTTCTTACTCTCCTCCCCACAAAGACCCATAAACACACATGATCCAGAAACTATTTATAAATACATAAACAAATCATTTCCCTTTACTGTTCTGCAGACTAAAATAATAACTCATCAAGAACAGCTTAGGCAAGCAGTTATTTGCAGGGCTCAAAGCCTCATGTCTACTAAATGATGATGATTTCATTATATCATGTAGAAATCCATTTCAAATTTTGAAGTGTTGGTATATTAATTAATAGGTACTCAGTTTTAGAAAAAAGGGGAGAAACAATCAAATAAATGTGTCCAGCAAATATTAATGATACCTCTTTATAATATATATTTACATGATTATTGGCATTTATTCATTCAACAAATATATAGTATTAATCTCTTACTATATTCCAAGTACTGTTTTAGAAACTTGGAATAAAACTTTATATAAGACACAACAGGAGAAGACAGCCTTGTAAAGAATCACGAAGGCAGAAAAGATGAACCATCTTACTGTTGCTAGGGATAGAGAGTGTCAATGAAAATCCTGCTGAGGAGGTGATTATGAATAGGGAACAAATGGAAGGTTTATGGGTTTACAAAGAGAGGAATAAACAGTAAACAAGGACAGAATGAAGTCTAAACATAAAGGTGTGAAGTCCCTTCATGCATCCTGGATCCAGCAAGTGTTTTGGTCCTGCAGAATCTTAGGTCTTTGTATACTAACAATAGGGAACGAGGCTCAAAATACTGGCAAGGGCCAACTGCTGAAGAATCATTTAATGCCAGATTAAAGAGTTTATAATTAACCTTGATCATATGCAGAACCATTAAAGAGTTCTAAGCAGGAATGTGGTTGGGGAAAATTAATTTGGAAGCAGCATAAAATCTGGACTGATCAACAAAGAGATAATTTAGAAATCTCCCCTGCCTGAGCACCAGAATGAAGTTTACATCATAGAAGGATAGGATGGGCTCTACAGACACAGAAAGTAGAATGAATCATGTTCCTAAATAGGAGTCCCAAGAGTTGGACTAGAGAGACCCCAAAGTTATAGGGTGACCACACTGGGAATTTTTATCAGCTTGTACATAATTGTGCCTAAGGCAATATTATAGATAGTTTTAGTCTCCATTCAGTCAGAAATACAGACATTTTACTTTATGAACCATACACAAGTCTCTGTGATGCTCCATTGCCCAACTCCCACCCCTCTCATACACCTCTATGGTTCAAACAGAAGTTTTCATAAAACTATCACCCTTAGTCCAGGAGATGCATTGGGACATTGACAGTTCTTGCATATCTATTTCATTTAGAAATGATAGATAAGACCACCTAAACTGATTGGACAACCTTCTACTATAATACATGGTGATCAGCAGTTTGAACAACATTAGTTTAGAAAAGAAGAGAGTCTGGATCACTTGAGTTTACAGTTGCCTGTGTCCAGGTCCAGCCAAGTATATGCTGACTTAAAAGACTACTAGAAAACAGCTCTGGAGCAATTAGACAGCATCTGCCCAGTCAGCTGCACCTGATACCCAAGAAAAGCCAACTGTTTCTGAATTAATTCTACTCTCTCTATCTCTAGCTACTTTATCACCAGCTACTAAAGTATCAGTGGTTACAACGACATATTTTCTGTTACTAATAAATCTTCCCTGGGCATATCAGAGCACTGTATTTTAAAATGATTTAGCAGTAACTATAGAGCTACTAAGTGTTACGTGAATTGGATCGAGTTCTAACTGCCTTTATCACATACTATTTTTTTATTTATATCACTTGAAAAACATCCCCAAATGCATTATATATATATATATATATATATATATATATATATATGATGTTTTCAACACCAAGCAATAAATGTCATTATTACCCCCATAACCACAAAGCAAAGATTCATTTTTACCAAGCAGTCTTATTCCACAGATATTTTATTTACTTGTTTTTTTCTTCTTGAAATGTTGCAAATAGCACTCGAATACAATTTTTTCCCTTCTTGGACCACTAGTTATATGGGAACAACTGGAGATATTTATCCTTTATCCATAGTTTCTCTGTATCCACAACAGTCTATCTGTACACTTAAAAGTGGGCCTTAAAAGGCTTTTCCAACCTGTTTGTATAGTAGAAACCTTCCACTCCCCTTCATTAAAAAAAAAAATATTACCTACTTACATGGAGTAAAATACCTTAATGTATACAAATAACCAACTCTTCCCATTCTCACCTATCCCATCATACACATATATTTGGTTGGTTAGTCAGTTTGAGAACTAAAATGATTTAGATTATGTTTATTTCATAAACTGATTTTCTTCCTTTAACTAATTTATGATATCTCTATATTATAGCCTAATAATTCAGAGTATGAATTTGTAATCAGGTACCTGAAAACTTTATGTCCCATCTTGGCCTAACTTGGTTAATTAATATTAATGTTTAATTTTCTAATTAATAATAAGTTAAATTTCCTTCTCTGTTAAAAATGGAGATAATGAATGAGAGTATCACCTTATGGAATCTTTCTGAGAATTAAATAATACAGAGCATGTAAGGCACTTGACAGTGCTTTTCACATAGCAAGGGTTTATTAAATGTGAGCTATAATTATTGCTACAGAAATGTGTGACCTCAGTGCCCTGACATAATAAGCATCTAAATGTGTCACCTTCTATCTTTCAACCTGCGCTCTCAACCTTTCATCTCTCAACACTGAAAAGCTTGACTGAACTGCTGGAGTTCACATGAAGACTGAAGGTTGGGCATGGACTTTATCATTTTGTTAAACATTGAAAATACTTTTTAAGTATAACATTACCTGTTGTCATGATTTATTATTTATTTCACAAATACAGTTTTACAAATACATATATTACAATTACATAATCAAGATATATAATGTGTACTCTCATTGTCTTCATTCTTTATCATTCTCAGGAAGTAAAAATTTTTCAAACCAGCAAACCCCTACCAAAAATAAATAAATAAATATATGTAAGCTTTCCCAATGTGTTACTTTCCATAGCTTTGTATATTGAAAACCATTTGGACTTACACATCAATATCTTTTGTAACGGGGGAACACAGATTAGAAAATGAAAAATAATAATAGTAAAAAATCTGTTACTATGATCTGTTTAAATTCTTCAAGGTCTTTGATTCTGCTCTGTGCAATCACTATAAGGACAAACACAATGCGCCTGAATAACTGTACTACATTAACAGTTTGATTTGGAATATTGTAAATTTTGGGAATACTTCCATTGTAATTATTATCTTATATGCTTAGAAAAATTTTTGTTGGGCTAAAGGAATTTCTTAACAAATATTCTACCTCCACCACCTGGCCTCATGTTCTTTTCTTCTATGATCATATTTAGTGACTCATTTGGTAAATCTTACCACAAACAGAACTTCAATTACAGCTTAAAAGTCTCAGTTTTCAAAGTCAAAGTCTCTGCAGGTTGTTTTAGAAACATTGGCACTGCAGTGCTCCCAGAGAGGAGGACTCCACAGGAAGACATGGGATGAGGGTGGGGGTCCTTAGTTTCACTTTAAATATAAATCCAGAGCCAAATTATATTAGCGAATATTGAATAAAACTGTCCAATCCTTTCCAAGCCCATTTATATTTCCTCTTAATTAAAAAAAAAATTCTTTACCATGTGGACTAGTATTTCCAAGTACTTATATTTAATGTCACATACTCCCATTTAAAATGAAAGCCTCCAATTTTTTTCAGATTTTGATTTTGAAAATTTTGTGAATTCAGCGGACATTGAGTTCAAGAAATGACTCTTCCCGGAATGTGGCCAGTTTCGCCATCTCTCAGGGCTCAGTTCTTTCTCTTATAAAGAGAAAACATTACACTCTATCTTACAGGCTTTCTGGGAGATATAAATGAGGAAGTGTATACCTTATTTAAGAGCACACGTATGATAACTATAGAAAATTATTATGACTTCTTTTAGTTACAACCTCAGTAACTTATTATATGTTTTTAACCATCACCTTCACAGATTCTCTTTAATGCTACAACACAGCATCCTCACTCCCATCTTAAGTACTGTGCACTTCCTTTGCATGTCTTTTCAATTTTTTACCTTCTCAAAATGCAGAAACCACAACTGCCCACATCATCACAGGTGTCTACGTGTAACCTATCTCTTGCCATCAGGATAATACTTGATTTGCATTCCAGTGTCCTTCCTGATAACATCTCATGTTTTGTGGCCCCACTTACATAGTTATGGGAAGGGCTGAAATGACTGGGGAAAATTTTGCTCGATTTAAAGCACATTTCTTGATCCACACAAGCCATTGTGCTGGCCCAAGTTACGCAATGATAAATAAGGACAATATAGGGGAGAAGAGAGACTCAGCAGCTGCAAGGCAAATGCTGCCAGCATGAACTGTGAGCCAAGAACCGGAATCAATACCCCAGAGGCCTTTTTTTATGCTCACTTTTATGTTATGTTTTATTCTTCATCACTTTACACTGCACTGGCTGACACTAAAACTCATCGGGTACTTTTCTGCTCACTTATCCAGATACTTAGGATATTCTTATAATCTACTCTTATATGATTGATTCTGCATTTCGGAAAAGCTGTTAAGGTCAAGTATAAACTCAGAGATTTCACTCATTCACCAGCCTACACACAAAGTAATTTAAAAGGTATTTATTAATACGTAGCTTCAGTGTTTATAATTGCCCATGCAAACAAACACAATATTTTTGCTATTCTTTATCTTAATCAATTGTCTCCATAAAAAAAAAAAAATCAACAAATGAAGACTGTCCCATTCCAGGAATATGCAGTTCTTAAAATGTACCTTTAAGGAAGAGCATGATAGCATATTTTTGCAAGTATGAGCAGATCATGTGTCCCACTTCACCTTTATCTGTACAGGAACACCCCGCCCCCCAGCCTTGCAAAGTGGCTTAGATGGGTAGAGCCTTCCCTTGAGGAAATTCTGTGGCTTTCTGTAATGAATCATAATTACACTAAGACTCACAGAATTGGTCAAGTTGCTATAACTACGAGAAGGCAGGCTTTGGCATCAAATCTGCACAAGATCGAATCTTGGCTAAGGACTTATCAGATGGCTATTTTAGAAAGTCAGGAACATCCCTGGTTATTTGCATTTCCACATTAACATTACCACATCTTAAAAAATTCCTTTTTTATTAACTTTATTTTCTTTTCCTATGACTCTTTTTAACCTAGTCTGCTTACTACTTTCTTTTTTTTTTCCTAGCAATTCATCCATAATCATCTTCTCAGGAGTCTCTAAACTTTGTTTTCCTGTTTGTATAGATTTTTCTCTATTCTTCAATTTATATAGACTTTTATCCATTCCTCAATTTGTTGGCAATGTTTAACTTATTCCCTTTCATGAATCCTTTCTGGTTCCCTAAGAAGCTTGTACTCAGCTCCTGTCTGCTTTTCTGCATCACTTGAAACTTGCTTTGGCAATACTGCTCTGAGATGCCTGCCCTGGGCAGCAGTTGAGGTGGTTGCCCTCCTATCCACAAGGATGCCCCAGACAAAGCCACCCTGCCCACCAAGCCCAGCTTAAGGACTAGTCTTGATCTGAGCTTGTTAGTATCTTTCCCACATAAGTTTCTTGAGTGATAGAGCAAAATGCAGTATCTACAGCAAGACCCAAGCAGTGTACCACATGGCAGCCCTGCCCTAAGTCAGTTGTTACTTTCCTAGAGTCTATAACTTATTTCTTTGATAAAGTCCTTGCCCTCAGTAGTGACAACTTTATGAACATATATACATTTTTAAGAATCCTGAGAAAAGAGTCCAGGTGAACACTGAACTTCATAGCAGATGGCTGTTTTCAGGTCTTTCTATACTCTATCCCTAAAATGGTTCATTTTGAAAAAATCCCTTGCCATTAGACCAAATCAGACTTGACTAGGTCTCAAATTCAATTATATTTCAGGTGGGTTATGGTCTTCCTAGGCATGCTTTAGAGAAAACTGGTTTAAGTCTGTAGCAAATCTTATCCTACCATTTCCCTCTTTAACACTGTCCCATGACCACTCCCCCCCACTGCATACATTAGTGTCAGTTTTGCCCTGCACAACTCAGGGGGCACTAGTGTCATAGAATAAAATCTATACAACCTTTGCCTATGGACTTGGTACGGCCAGTGAAGCCATTTTCTTCATGATTTGCCCTGATCTACCCCTCCAGCTTTACTGCCTTCCACTTGCCCTCATCCTACATGCTGTATTTGTGCACAATGAATTGCTTTTTCCTAAACGTGCTGTGCTCTAATGTTCTGTTACCTTGCAAACACAACTGACACTGTATGGAATGTTGCTACCATCTTATCTGCCATTTCCACTCAGTCCTTTCTCTAGATTTCTCTACAGAGGTTAATAGTCTTTCCTCTCCTCCCTGATCATCTTATACCTAAATCAGATTTTCATTTGTCTTAGTGTTTGTCTGTCTCCCCTCCAGACTTTAAGGACCTTTGGGAGTGGGCTGTGTCATGTTCACCTCTGACCCACAGTTCTTGGCATGGATCAGGCCCAAGGGAATTCTGAAAGGGTTAATATGGCAAACTCAGAAAACAGGCTCCCTTAGTTCCATTGTTGGCTCCAGCCTTCTGTCACTTACACACTGTGTTACTTGCAAATGACTTAACCTGTGCCACACTTTCTTCAATAGTAAAATGAAGCTTGTAATACTATCTGCCATAGAGGTTACTTGCAATTAGTAAAGGAGTTAATACATGTAACATGACTAGAAAGGTGGTAAATGATAAACACAATTGAAACATTAGTATTATATTGCTATAATTACTATAGTTATTGTATTATTATCTCTTTAATAATATTGCCAGTGAGTAGCTCTCAAAATTTGGGATGCTAGAGAAATGCTTTTAAAACCCAGAATGCTAGACTTTAGGGTCCTAGAATCTGCATTCTTACACATAATTCCACATTTTTTAGACACATTTCCAACACTGTGATGAATCAGGTGGAGGTCATAAAATGTCAACTAATTCTAAGATTCTAAATTGTCACATAAAGATTATGCTGTATTCCTTATGGTGATTAATACACACACACAAACATACATACCATTCACCTTTAGCTATTGAAATTAAAACAAACTTTTTTTCCTAGATTATCCTCAGTGTCAGAAATGTATATGTACCTGAACATTCGTTCTCTTTCTTTACTGTATTAGTTTATATAAAAATCTACTTTTGGTGTCTAGTATTCATAACATTAATAATATCTCACATGCTTATTTGAAGCACTTTGCAATTTAAATTCACTATTCCACTTGCTTACTTTGTGATTTTTATACATATTTTATAGATTAATCTAGTCACTCAATTAAGCAACAGAATGAAATTAATTTTGCAGAGTTGATGATAAAATATAAAAGGAGAGACCAATAAAAATCAGTACCTTGCAAGTTTTCTTGCATTGTAGGTCAAATAATAAATTATCCTCCCCAATATCTGCATTTTAGTTGAAGTTCTGGAGAATTCTATTTCACCATTTATTGTATTCAAGGCAGGTGTTATTTGCTCTAAAAGCTGGCACATGCTGTATTACCAAGTGTGTATATGAGAGAGGGGATTTGTAAAGCCAACAATTTTGAACAACTTCAGACAGAATTTCATATTGATTTTTATTTGGCATGTAAAATCCAGGATAAAACTCAGATACCATACTCCCCCTATAAGATATAGACAATAACTAAAAGTTTTTTGAATCACATTTGAGTGTGTGTGTTCTTGTTGTTGTATGCTTATAGGAATGCCCAGTAATAATTACTTAAATAGAAAACATGGGTTAAAGAAAAATATAAGTTCAACATTATGACTGAGAAGTATTTTTACTGTATGTATTTCTGCAGTAAGTT
This sequence comes from Balaenoptera musculus, assembly GCF_009873245.2. Lineage (NCBI taxonomy): Eukaryota > Metazoa > Chordata > Mammalia > Artiodactyla > Balaenopteridae > Balaenoptera > Balaenoptera musculus. Next base: position 157,419,948 of record NC_045786.1, read on the forward strand.
GCTTTTGAGTCTAAGACAACATTTCCAGGCCATAATTTTCTTCCTTGAAACTCTCTATGGAAGCCACATGTAGAAATGATGAGAAATTAGGGACTACGGTACAAGTCAAAAGCATCCTTACTAGGAAGAGATAGTACAGACTTAGTATTAAGCTATAATTCTCCCTATACTGTACTTTAATTTTAAATTATCCATTTAATACCAAGAGACACATTCAAATACCCAAGAGATGTGAAATGCAAGATAAAGTATAATGCTTATTTGTAAGTGGAACAAGTTAACTTTCAAAAGAGTTGGTTATTTAATGTTTGTTTTCCTGTTTTAGGTTCCATCTTATTTGGCTTTTTCTCCTAACAGTATCTAATAAGACAGCATCTATACAATTTCTTCTCCTCTTCAATATATATGTTTTCAGTACCTACTATGTGCCCAGCACTGTTGTAGGTGCTGGGAAAGAGGAAGAGCCAAAGGCCCCGCCCTCACGGAGCCTTCATTCTAGTGCCGGAAACAGACATTAATGTAAAAATAAATGAATATCTGTCAGATTCAGTGAAAAATGCTAGGAAAGAAACTAATTCAAGGTAATGGGATGGGGGAAGGCTAGCAGGCAATATCTTAGAAAGAGGAATTAGGACCATACAGAGAAATGACATTTTATCAGAGACAAAAATGAAGTGAAGGAATTTGTCTTGAAACTATCTGTGAGGAGAGCTTTAAGTAAAGTAACAAGCAGGCGCAAAGGTCACGCAGGAGAAATGTGTTTATGAAGTTCAAACTTCTGACTTTTCTATTTGCTGCCTCTGGCCACGCTACCAACTTTGAAACTTAGAAAGATTAATCACCTTCTAGCTTTTTGCTTTCTGTCTCAAAGGCCTAAATTTTATTTTCCTTTTTGTCTTTTACTAATTTTCTAAAAATAATTACAAAATCAGTACATGACTTCTGGTAAAAAATTAAAATTATATAACAGAAGCTCCCCTCTCCAGGCCCATCTCACCTCCCATCTTATAAGTAACCACTTTAGTTGCTTTTCATACTCTTATTTTTTGTTATTTTTTCTTTGCCTTTATATGCATACCTATGCATAAGGTGATATGTGGGGGGGATTTCTGTGTGTGTTTTGGCAAACATGTATATATATATACTTCTTTGGTTTTACTTTTCTGCCTTTTTTAAATCTAAGGCTATATCTATGTCGGATCCCCGAAGCTATATACACCCTAGAATTAGCAGCCATTTCTGCTTATAATCAGATAAGAAAACTTAAGTCCACTGCTCAACCTTTATTATTTCTACCTTTTTTGTTTAAACACTGAATTCACCATAGTGAATTTAGTCCAAATAGGTACTGAAATTGAATTCTTAATTATATATACCACGTAGAAAATTTATTCCGAGGCTGTCACCATTGTGATCCCCCTTTGTTTATCTTGCCTTCTGACTCCAGTTACTAAATATCTATTAAAATATTTCCTTTCAGAAAATATTTGCATGTTCATGATGCTTCAGGTGGTATGACCTCATGACCCCATGACTTCACTTGCCAGGACTTTCTCTTTTTTAACGTCTAGTAAATTCTGCCTTGTATTGGCACCTCTGGCTGCATTATTTCTATAATAAACCCAAAGCCTCCACTTTTGTTTTACTCTGATGGTTACAGGCTTGAGAACAACTAAAGTAATTTTATATCTTTTGTTTGCTTGGCTCTTTGAACTGCCCAGGGCTTTGCAAAACAATTTTAAAATATAGTTATGATGGCTTTCTCAAAGTACATTTTAAAGTTTCTCATAAATGGTTTTTCAGATGGTTCTACCAGACTAATACAGAGAACCAAAAATAAGGGAATCGTTTTTTTAACTTCCATGCATGAAGTAAAAAGTTTTAGGTTTTAGTAAGCCAAAGGGTTCTAAAAAGTTATTTGTTTTTTTCCTTTTCATGAGCAACTTACAAAAGGGCCCCTACAATATTCACAATTATGCTTACAATTTTCTTCCCACAACTAATTGAAGACATAAAACTTGCACCCACAAGCAGCCACCACAATGACCACAGAATGACAACGAAGTGGCCTACGGTCAGCAGTGATTCATTATGCCTGAAATGTTCGCAATTAAACTTAATGGAGGGGAAATAGGCCTCTCTTTATAAGCGGTCATCTCCTTTTTTCCATTGATTCAACCACATTATTAAACACAAATAAGAATATATTTTCTCTAAAACTCACAATTTGATTCAAGTGTCTGTTAACACAAATGAACTCAACTATCTGCTTTCTGCAGTATTTTGAGAAATAAAAGATAATTGTTGTTGATTTAGATTTTCCAAATTTTAATATGGAGCAGAGCGGAGAAAATCAGAAGAGAGGTACAGTCTAGTAGAAAGGAAGCTATAATTATCTAAACACACTATGGCAAAAGCAAGTTCCAAAATATCATTAAAGACCCCATAAAATATTTTTTAGAGCCTGTAAGTAGAGCTCTTGTGATCAGACATTTCCCCTCCTATGCATACTTTAAAGAATGGGAAATTGAAAGAAAGACAAAACCAATAAAGTAAAATATTCATTAACACTATCAGGAAATCTCAATTAAGCTGACCCTCATAAATTGTTTAATAAGCATTTATACTAATGAAGATCTCATTAAACCAGAAAATAAACATACACCACACGACTGTCAGTGTCTCCTTTTGCCTCCTTTGTTTCCAGTCATACATAACATTGAAAGACCATGGAATAGACTCGACTGCACCCTTTCTAGATTTGTTAAGTGAACAAATTTTCCTTCATACCCAGATCACACCCAGATAAAAATTCCCATTGTATTGACCCAAAAGTTAGGACATGGAAAAAGTGTCAATCTTTTTGGCCCATTGTTGGATTCTCATTGTTACCAACCTTAAATTTGTCTAAGAATTTAGAATGAATTTAGAACAAATTCTTTCCAGAATTTAGAATAGGAGTCTGCCATTATTTTATAGTGGAATCAACTATGGCCCCAAAGGACAGAATATCTAATCAGAAAATGACTGAGTTCTCTGAAAAGGCAAAAAAGAACCCCACAAAACTTGAAAGTTTTCAATTCATCTTGCAAATATGAAAGAGTAATTTTCTGCAGTTGAATTAAGGATGTTTTAATCATTTAAGTACCTAGTATGATATTTGAAATATATTACTCATAAAATTTTAGAATTTTTTTGGAATTTTAAATTATATTTTGTTATTCAATGAGAGCATTATGCTATAAACATCTTAAAATAATCAAGAAACATAGTTTATAAGGCCAGATTTCATACAAAAGATTTCTCCAGCCAGTAGGAAGAGTCAAAATGGATCCTTAGATCTTCTGAAATTATTTTGTTTATCCTCCCTTCTTGCTTTGCTATTTCATTGTTCTTTTATAAGTATCTTTTTTCCATTTATTCGCTTGTTCAACAAATATTTACCCAAGACACATATTTTGTGCTAATGCACTATTCCAGGCACCTACCTGGATACAAAAGGAAAATAAGACAAAAGTTTCCCCCGTTATATTCTAATATAAGCAAAGGAAATATATACTGTGATATGTCAGAAGGTCCTAAGTGTCAGGCAGAAAACTAAATCAAGAGTTTGGACAAAGGGTCCCATAATTATAATTATGGGAAGGACACTCTTTGTCCCATGGGACCAAAGGATTGGTTAGCTCAATTAAGAGTAACTGAACATTCTCCTGCGGTCATAGGCCCACAATCAAGCAAGATCCATTTCGCCTTTACAAGCACACAGACATGGATATTTATCCCACACAGCTGTTAATTGCATGTGGCTTTTCCCATGATTAATTAAATGTGGCCTTGACCTTTGTCTTTTCTTTGCTTCGTGTTACAATCTTTGCACCAAGCCAACCATTTTTTTTTCAAAAATGGATTCTTCATCTCCCTTTGGATCTCTCAGTGGTATTCAATTACATTTTTCAATTTTCT